>NW_007261746.1:35921-53372 GCF_000164805.1 Carlito syrichta | reverse complement strand
GACTTTGGACCAAATGGACTTAATTGATACCTAAAGAACACTCCATCCAAAGACCACAGAATACATATTCTACTCATCACAGCATGGAACGTATTCTAAGATGGACCACATAATTGGCCATAAATCAAGCATAAGCAAATTTAAAAGGAGTGAAATTCTACCATGCAACTTCCAGTCAACTGTGGAATAAAAATAAATGTTGACACCAACAAGGTTCCCCTAAAAACCACAAAAATATGTACACTAAACAGCATGATGCTAAACAACTCCTGGGTCAAAGATGAAATCAAAACAGAGATCAAAAGATACCTGGAAAGAAATTAAAATGAAAAAACATCCTATCATAATCTCTGGGACGCCTTGAAAGCTGTAGTAAGAGGGGAATTTATATCCCTACAAACACACATGAAGAAAATGGAAGGAACACAAATTAACAACCTAACAAGCCACCTAAGGAAGCTGGAAAAGCAAGACCACAAAATCCCTAATTTCAGCAGAGGAATCCAGATCACCAAAATAAAAGCCCAAATCCAGGACATAGAAGACAAAAGGTAATACAAAAAATTAATGAAAAAAAAGCTGGTTTTTTGAACGAATAAACAAGATCGATGGTCCCGTAGCTAGACTTTCCAAGAAAAAGCAATAAAAAAAACCAAATAAGCATGATGAGAAACACAAAAGACGAAGTCATATCTGACCCTGAAGAAACACAAAACATCATTGGAGACTACTATGTACACTTGTATGGAAACAAACTTGAAAACCTTAAGGAAATGGAGGACTTTCTGACATGACACAACCTACCTAGGTTGGAACAAGAAGAAATTGAGACCCTAAATAGACCAATAACAGTCAAGGAAATTGACTCCATAATAAGAAAACTACCTACCGAAAAATGCCCTGGTCCAGATGGTTTTCCAGCAGAATTCTAGAAGACATTTAAGGAGGATCTGATACCAATCCTACTGAAGGTATTCCAGGCGATTGAAAAACATAGAACTCTCCCCATATCATTTTATGAAGCCAACGTCACATTGATACCCAAGCCAGGTAAAGATCCAACAAAGAAAGAGAACTGCAGGTCAATATCTTTGATAAATATAGATGCTAACATTCTCAACAAGAACCTAACAAACCAGATTCACCAACACATCTCAAAAATCATCCATCATGACCAAGTAGGTTTCATCCCTTGGACGCAAGTCTGGTTCAGCATTCGTAAAAACATAATGTAATGAAATACATCAACAGATGTCAAAACAAAAACCACATGATTATATCATTAGATGCAGAAAAAACTTTTGATAAAATCCAGAACCTCTTTTTGATAAAAACCCTCTGACATCTAGGCATATGGGAAACATACCTCAAATACTAAAAGCCATATACAAGAAACCCACAGCCAGCATACTCCTAAACGGACAAAAATTTGAAACATTTCCCCTGAAAATTGAATCAAGACAAGGATGCCCACTTTCACCCCTCCTGTTCAACATAGTATTGGAAGTCCTGGCTCGAACAATCAGAGAAGAGAAGGCAATCAGGGGTATCCAAATAGGAAAAGAGGAAGTCAAGTTATCTCTCTTTCCAGATGATATGATCATGTACTTGAAAACCCAAGAGAATCTGTCAAAAATCTCCTTACACTGATAAAGGCCTTTGGAAAAGTCTCAGGATACAAAATAAACGTGCAAAAGACAATCGCATTTCTTTACACCAATAATAAACAAACAGAAACCCAAATAAAAAACACAATTCTATTTACAATAGCCACACAAAAAAAAATTGAAATACCTTGGCATCTTCCTAAACAGAGACATGAAAGACCTTTACAATGAAAACTACTAACCACTGCTCAAAGAAATCAAAGATGACACAAACAAGTGGAAAAATATCCCATGATCATGTATTGGAAGAATCAACATTGTGAAGATGTCCATCTTACCTAAGGCAATCTACAAATTCAATGCAATATCCATCAAATTACCAGCAACATTCTTCTCAGACATAGAAAAAACAACACAGGGATTCATATGGAAACACAAACGTCCAAGAATGGCCAAAACAATCCTCAGCAAAAAACAAAACAAACAAAAAAAAAAACCAAAGCAGGTGGTATCACATTACCAAACGTCAAACTTTACTATAAAGCTACAATCATCAAAACAGCTTGTAATTGATATAGGAACAGGTATATAGTTCAACGGAATAGAAATGAAATTCCAGAAGCAAAACCTCAATTTCTCAACCAACTCATCTTCCACAAAGCCTCCACCACCTACCACTGGGGAGAGGAGAACCTATTCAGTAAATGGTGCTGGGAAAACTGTCGGACCACATGCAGAAGATTGAAACAGGACCCCTATCTATCCCCATGCACAAAGGTTAACTCCAAATGGATCAGAGACCAAAATGTAAAACCTCAAATTATAAGAACCTTAGAAAATGAAGGACATAACCTCATGGAAATCAGAACTGGCATCCAATTCCTTAACAAAACCAAAACCCACAGGTCATAAGAGAGAAGATAGACAAGTGGGACCTTATTAAACTGACAAGCTTCTGCAAAGCCAAAGAAACCTTCAAGAGAGCAGGGAGACAGCCTACAGACTAGGAAAAAGTATAAAAAGCCAACACCAGGTCTTACAAAGTCTTAAAATCTTGAATCTACAAGGAACTCAATTGTGCTGAAAAAAAAACAAGCAAACAACCCTGTTATAAAATGGGCAAATGATATGAACAGACACTTCACAAAGGAAGACATCTGAGCAGCCAACAGACACATGAAGAAATGTTCAACCTCGCTAATCATCAGGAAGATGCAAATCAAAACCACACTGAGATAGCACCTAACTCCAGTCAGAATGGCAATTATCAACAACTCAAAAAATAACAGTTGCTGGAGAGAATGTGGCAGAAAGGGAACACTTCTACACTGTTGGTGACAGTGCAAACTAGTGCAACCTCTGTTGAAAGCAGTGTGGTTATTCCTAAAAGCTCTAAATGTCAACCTCCCATATGACCCCACAATCCCCCTACTGGGAATATATCCTGAAGAACTCAAATTACTCTATAAAAAAGATACCCGCACTTGTATGTTTATCACCGCATTGTTCACAATAGCATGAACCTAGAAGCAAGCATGCTGCCTATCAAAAGAGGACTGTATTAAAAAAATGTCATACATATACATGATGGAATACTAAAAAAACAACAAAATCATGAATTTCGCAGCAACCTGAATGAAACTAGAGTTTATAATACTGAGTGACCTCTCACAGAAACAAATATCTGAGTATCACAAGTTCTCACTCATATAATGGACCTTGATCATCCAATGCAATACTATAAGAAAATGACTGACAGTAGTGGGGAACTATGGGGTGGGAGGCAGATGAGATCAATGGCAGCAAACATCTTACTGGGGACAGGGAAACACCTCTTCTCAACAGGGTGCCCGAATGAAACGTACTTGTATACCTAACCCTTAACTGTACCCCACAACACTATAATAAAAAATATTGATTAATAAAAAATTTAAAAAATAAATAAATAAAAAAAACTTAGACTTAATCAATCACAAAATGGGATAGGCAATTGTCAAAAGTCCAAAGTGGCAGTCATTACACATTGTACCACCTGTGCCTGGGTCTTCAGACCTTGGAGCCCCTGTGAGCAAGATGGGCTGAGGTCTACTGTCACTGTGATGTCTTGCCAGACCATGGGTCTCCTCCCGTGTGCCTTGAGGCAATGGCTCCCACCCCTTTGGGGCTAGCAGCTGAAATAAAGACCATCTGGAGTGGTGAGATACCACCACCTGCTGGCGATTCAAGGTAACAACACCGAAAGGGAGAAAATGGAAGCTTGACAGGCCAGATCTGAGTGGTGAACTGGGCAGTTGTGAACTGAGTGGTGATCTGAACTGCCCTTCACAGCAGGCCCGAGGTAACTGAACCCACTGTCAACAAACTTACCCTGAAAAGACAGCTAGAAATCAGAGCTAAAAAGACATTTGACTTAAATGAAAAGTCTCAGGGTGTTATTGATTGGTTCTGTAAGTCTACTGATTGATTTGATGCCTTCTGTTTTGTTCCCCCCTTTTTCTTTTCTCCTTATTTTATCTTCTTTTCTACTCTCTGTAAACCATATTGTTGTATAGAGGAAGAGCACACCAATAAGGAGGTTGGTAAGCTTGTATGTTAGCATCATTGTACGTTTTAGTTTTTTTTTTTATGGGAGTTGGTTAGTTTGCAGCCATGATCTATTATTTTTATGTTTCAATTTTTGTCTCTCTCTCCATTTGTTGGTACACTTGTCTGTTTTCCCCCTTACTCCTCTCTCTCAACCCCCCTCTTCCTCCCACTGTCTGCTCCATTCTCTTCCTTATGTTAACTTCATTTTATTTCACGGAGTAGAACAGCAAGTCCACTGCATGGACAGATTCCAAGGCAGTGGGAACGGGGTTTCGGATTACCCATACACGTGACGGCAGACACCAGGACCTGCAGATAGATTTGGAATCACAGTTCCCCCCATAAGTAAATCTCACGACTGCAAAAAGGACCACCCCCCCAACCTACAATGCAACTCCAGAATTGAAAAAAGTAAGAGGACATACATAAAGAAGAATAGGAGATTGAACAAACATAAGTAAAAACAACCCCTCTATCCATGAATAACAGAATTAAAGAAGATGGTGATGTGGAGGGAAGGAAAAAGTAGGGAGGGAAAAAGCCGCACAAATGAAGTAAAACCAAAAGAAGAATATAGGTCTCACACAGACCCCTGTGACGTCAGACACTGAGAAACCAGACTTCGGAACACAAACAAGGAAGAGCCCCCAGAATGACTGGTCACATGAAACAAACACAGACATCAAGATATTAATAGAGAGAATTAAAAAAAATTGAGGAAAGACAAGCAGAAAATTGGAAGACGATGATGTCAGAAATAACAGCTCTAAAGAATACTGTGATGGAAATGAACAAAAAACTAATAAGCATGGAAAGCAGAATTAGCCAAGCAGAAGAAAGAATCTCAGAGCTCAAAGACCGAAACACAGAACTAGCCCAAACTATCAAAAAAAAAATAGAACAAAAGCTCAAAAAGACAGAACAAAATCTTCAATAGATGAATGATTACTTCAATAAACTGAACCCAAGAGTAATTGGCCTTCCTGAGGCAGACAGAGAAACAGAGGCCACACTGGAACAAACATTTCCTGAAATCATTCAAGAAAACTTCCCTCATCGCAGTAGTGATGCAAAAAATATAAACACAAGAGATTCAGAGAAACCCAGCAAGACAACAAATGAGAAGATCAACTCCCAGTTACATAATATTTACCTAAACAAAGTAGGTATAAAAGAAAAAATAGTAAAGGCAGCAAGAGAAGAAAGTCAGACTACCTATTATGTAAGACCAATTAGAATAGTAGCAGATTTATCTACAGAAACTCTCCAGACTAGAAGAGCTTGGAGCCCTATCTTCAAAGTTCTAAAAGATAAACAATTTCAACCAGGAATAATCTAACCAGCCAAGTTAAGCTTCATCAGTGAGGGAGAACTCAATCTTTCCCAGATATCCAATCCCTAAGAACCTATACTGCCACCAGGCCACGTCTACAAGAAACACTTAAGATAGTATTGAACACAGAAGTAAAGGAAAAAAGAACAACAGCGTTCTTCACAAAAGTACAGGCAAAAGATTAAAAACACACATGAACCAACTCCAGAACCAAAAGAAAAGAAGTACACAAACAGAAAGAACAACAACAACTCTGTAAGAACATTATGATAGGGACCAACTCTCATATTTCAATAATCAGTTTGAATGTGAATGGACTAAATGCACCATTGATAAGACATATAATGGCAAGATGGATAAAAGATCACCAGGCAACAATTTACTGACACCAAGAGACTCACCTCACTAGAAAGGACACTCACAGACTCAAAGTCAGAGGATGGAAAACAAATTTTCAGACGAATGGAACACAGAAGAAAGGAGGTGTTTTGATCTTAATCTCAGACAAAATACACTTTACGTTATCAAAAATAAAGAAAGATACAGAAGGCCACTAAAGAATGATAAAGTTTTCAATCAATCAACAAGATATACCTATCATAAAAATATATGCACCCAACATAGGAGCACCAACTTTCATAAAGCAGTTTCTAGGTAAACTAAAAAAAGATATCTACTCCAACACCATTATACCTGGAGACTTCAATACCCCACTCACAACCCTAGACAGGTCATCAAGAAAAAAAAATAGCAACGAGATCTGAAACTTCATTGTGACTGTTGACCAAATGGACTTAATTGATACCTACAGAACACTTCATCCAAAGACCACAGTATATACATTCTACCCATCACCGCATGAAATGTACTCTTAAGTTTGACCACATACTTGGCCATAAATCAAGGATAACCAAATTTAAAAGGGCAGAAATTTTACCATATACCTTCTTGGATCACAGTAGAATAAAAATAAACATTAACACCAACAAGGTCCCCCCAAAACACACAAAGACATGGACATTAAACAGCATGATGATAAACAACTCCTGGATCAACAATGAAATCAAAACAGAGATTAATAGGTACCTGGAAACAAATGAAAATGAAAAAAACATCTTACCAAAATCTCTGGGACGCCATGAAACCTGTAGTAAGAGGGGGATTTATATCCCTTCAAACGTATATGAGGAAAATGGAAGGATCACAAATTAATAGCTTAACAAGCCACCTAAGGAAGCTGGAAAAGCAAGACCACCAAAACTTAATTTCAGCAGAAGAATCTAGGTCACCAAAATAAAAGCCCAAATCAAGGACATATAATACAAAAAAAAATCAATGAAACCAAAAGCTGGTTCTTTGAAAGGATAAACAAGATCGATGGTCCCCTAGGTAGACTGACCAAGAAAAAGAAAGGAAAAGCCCAAATAAGCACAATGACAAACACAAAAGATGAAGTCACATCTGACCCTGAAGAAGTACCAAAGATCATTAGAGACTACTCTGCACACTTGTTTGGAAAGAAACTTGGAAGCATTAAGGAAATGGAGGACAATCTGACATCACACAACCTGCCTAGGTTGGAAAAAGAAGAAACTGAAATGCTAAATAGACCAATAACAATCATGGAAATTGACTACATAATAAGAAAACAACCTACAAAAAAAAAAGCCGGAGTCCAGAGGGCTTTCCAGCAGAATTCCACAAGACATTTAAGGAGGAGCTGATCCCAATGCTACTGAAGGTATTCCAGAGCGATTGAGAAAGATGGATCACTCCCCAAATCATTTTGTGACGTAAACATCACATTGATAACCAAGACAGGTAAAGATCCACAAAGAAAGAGAACTACAGGCCAATATCTTTGATGAACATAGATGTTAACATTCTCAACAAGATCCTTGCAAACCGGATTCAACAGCACGTCTCAAAAATCATCCATCATGACCAAGTAGGCTTCATTCCTGGGATGCAAGGCTGGTTCAACATTTGTAAAACCATAAATGTAATTAAATACATCAACAGATGTCAAAACAAAAACCACATGATTATATAATTAGATGCAGAAAAACCTTTTGATAAAATTCAGCACCCTTCTTGATAAAAACCCTCGAACATCTAGGCATACAGGGAACATATCTCAAAATAGTATAAGTGATCTATGAGAAACCCACAGCCAGCATACTCCTAAATGGACAAAGATTGGAATGATTTCCCCTGAAAACTGAAACCAGACAAGGATGCCCACTCTCATCCCTCCTGTTTAATATAGTATTGGAAGTCCTGGCTAGAGCAATCAGAGAAGAGAAGGCAATCAGGTGTATCCAAATAGGAAAAGTGGAAGTAAAGCTATCTCCCTTGAAGATGACATTATCTTGGCCCTTTTGGGGGTCCCAGCCCCTGCAAAAAGATTTAGGCGATCCCTTGGAAGGTGTGGCAGCATTGACAATTATTTTGAAGAAATAAAGAGAAAGGAAGAGAAGGGAGGAGAAAAAAAGAGATTGAACACTGTCTAGTGCAGAAGCCATTTAATGTGACCAAACGTAAGTCTTTTATCACAAATTTTCACAGGTTAAATCATAAGACTTTCACATGAACAGAAAGCCAGTTGGATGACGGGTGTCCCCCACCCACTAGATGTTTTCTCAAGCATGAGGAAGGACAATCCCAATGAAATCAAAATACTATTATGTGAACACAAAGACAGGTGGATGGCTTTCAGCTCCTGAACTCAACCTGGTGGTCTCAGCGTCCACAGTCCGCCTGGATACCTAATGCTCAGGTGGGCCTCCATGGCCAGCTCCCAGCATCCCTTGATAACCCAAGGGAATCTGTCAAAACCCTCCTTACACTGACAAAGGACTTTGGCAAAGTCTCAGGATATAAAATAAATGTATAAAAGACAATGACATTTCCCTCACCAATAGGTGTTTTCCCAAGCATGAGGAAGGACAATTCTAAAATTATCTCACTGTTCCTTATGCTTGGTTAATGTTCCTCAAAAGCAAAACAACAATTATATCATCATAGTATTTTAATAGTCAATAACTTCTAAAGCTTATGCATACACAACACCTAATGACTAATTTAAATCCTAATACCTTTCTATTCTGTGCTAATTTTACCTGTAATATAAAAAACTCTTAACTATAGCTCAAATCAGTTCCTAAAGAATGTGGCCCAGTTCAAAGATCACACTGCACCATTTCTAGGAACAATTGATTATTATCTCATTTAAAAAATGGCTATTCTAAAATCCTATGTATCTATCTTAATTTCTATAAAAGTTTCTAAAACGGGCTCGGTGGCTCAGCCTGTAATCCAGCGCCTTT
The DNA here is from genome assembly GCF_000164805.1 of Carlito syrichta. Classification (NCBI taxonomy): domain Eukaryota; kingdom Metazoa; phylum Chordata; class Mammalia; order Primates; family Tarsiidae; genus Carlito; species Carlito syrichta. Next base: position 44,517 of record NW_007261746.1, on the reverse strand, counting down.
GGGAGGCTGAGGTGAGTGGATTGCCTGAGCCTGCAGGTTTGAGACCTGCCTGGGCAGCGAGACCTAATCTCTGCAATAAATCAAAAAATCAGCCAGGTATAGTAGTGCATGCCTGTGATTCTGGCTACTTGGAAGACTGAGGCAGAAGGATCACTGGAGCCCAGCAGGTCAAGGCTGCGGTGGCCCGGAGTGGCCACTGCACTCCAGTCTGGGTGACAGAGTGAGACCCCAACTCAAAAAAAAGTTTCTAATTCCTAATTCTAATATATAAAGCTGAGTCATCAGCAATAATGCTTCTAAAATAAAACCCAAATACAAACTGTAAATTGTACCAAAGCCAAAACCACAAGTAGTAAAAAATGGGAACAATGACATTTCTAAAGCTAGTTGTATTCTTATAAAACCTCAAAATATCATATTTGATCATGCTTGAACTAACATAAGTGCCTGATGTAGCATGACCTATTTTACAATATTTTCTATGAATAAAATGAATTCAACTTCTATAATAAGTAGAAAAAAACTACACTAATTATAACTAAAGAATCTGTTTAAAATAATGCAGCCCAGCCCAAGGTGGATGCTGGGCCCTTCGGAATGTGGCCCAGTCCAGAGTTTGTGCTGGGCCTTTTCTGGTAACTCTAGATAATCATCTATACCATCTAAAGCTGGAAACATCTCTCCAAATGTATATACTAATTCAACAAATATACTTTTAAATCTTATAAAAAAGCTTGTACCATATTAAAGGCTCCCAAATATGACCTGAGTTTGAACTCTGTTAAGTTTAAAGCCGAAACCACAGCCTGTGAGAAATGGGAACAATGGATCCCTAGAGTCAGACATGCTTGTCATACTCTCAGAACTTCATTCTTAGATCATGAAAGACCCTACAAGTGGATCATGCCAAACAACAAAGAAGGGAGGAGGGAATGAGCTTTCAGCTCCTGAACTCAACCTTGTGGTCTCAGGGTCCACAGCCCACCTGGATCCCTAATGCTCAGGCGGGCCTCCACGGTCGGCTCCCAACATCCCTTGATAACCGAAGAGAATCTGTCAAAAACCTCCTTACACTGATAAAGGACTTTGGCAATGTCTCAGGAAATAAAATAAATGTACAAAAGACCATCGCATTTCTTTACACCAATAATAAAAAAAACAGAAACCCAAAAGAAAAGCACAATTCCATTCACAATAGCCACAAAAATAATGAAATACCTTGACATCTTCCTGACCAGAGACGTGAAAGACCTTTACAATGAAAACTACAAAACACTGCTCAAAGAAATCAAAGATGACACAAACAAGTGGAAAAATACCCCCATGTTCATGGATAGGAAGAATCAACATTGTGAAGATGTGTCAGTGACCAGCAGTGACCATGGTGGGTTAGGACCTGAACCAGAGAATCTGGACAGCGAGAAGAGACTACTCGGAGGCAGTTCTTCTGGGAGCAGTCTGATCAGGACTGAAGCCAAATTTTATTCGGACTCCTTCCAACTTATATACCATTTTCTATACCCTCCAGCAGTGTGATAATCACTCACTGGGGGCGTACAAGTTCCATGCTTTACAAACTAGGCATCACAAGACAACTACGACATTTGCAATTTCTAAGCAAACAATTCGAATTCCATGATGCCTGCCATGCTTACATTAAGGTCACAGGTGCACAATTTCAATACAAATCGTTCAAAGTGTTTTCCATAATGTTCAATGAATCATTCATATTATACTCTTTGTTCTATACCCTGATTAATACAAAAAACTTTTCTAAGTTAACTCTAGGTTTACTGACTTCTAATATTTTTAACGATTAATATTATCAACTTAACACTATACTATAATCTATAAGTTTACTTAAATGCCTTAGCTGTTAGTTATACTATTATCCCATTACGATTTAACATAATGCCTTTTAACTCAGTTAAAACTTATTCTTAAACTACCAAACTTTACTATAATTCATATGAGTTTCATATGTCTAAACTTTAATTTTTATATGATCTAGTTATTGGACTTTAGTACTATGCTATATCCTATTAAGCTAATACCTTATCGTTAATTCTTTTATAAATCGTATAGTAACTATTATATTTCAGTAATGTAGCAAAAGGAAACAAAACAGCAAGCATAGATTTACGCAACTATGAGTGTATGTGTATATATTTTATTCTAACAAGTCTACTCTAAAAATCAAATAGTAACTGTCACACTCTTGAACAAGGAAATGCAGGGCTGCCAAGATGACAGCCATGGGCTGAAGCAGACAGTTTCAATAATTAACGAAACAAAAGAAAACGTTCTGCCTGGCTAGGGGCAGGGTGACAAAACTATTTAGTTTCTAATTTTAGCCCTAGGGGAAACAGCTTTCAGGAACAAGAGCTGACTACCCAGTCTACCAGGAAATAGAAGTTAAAAAATATCTAGAAAGAAGTAAAACTTAGAAAGACAGAGAAAAATAATTCTGCTATGCACTTTCCATCAGGTGTGTTGAGATTTACTTATAAGTTTTACTGCCATGTATGCACACTGGTCACTAATCACACGCCAATATTATAGGTATAACTGATATCCTATGTCAGAGGTGATCTTCCAGATGGGCCTTTACAGGCCTCAGCCATGTAGCTATAGATGTTGGCTCCCAAAAAAGATGTCCATCCTACCTAAAGCAATCTACAGATTTAATGCAATACCCATCTAATTACCAACAACATTCTTCTCAGACCTAGAAAAAACAATAAAGGAATTCATATGGAAACACAAATGACCAAGAACAGCCAGAAGAATCCTTAGCAAAACAAACAAACAAACAAACAAAAAACAAAGCAGGCAGTATCACATTACCTGACTTCAAATTTTACTATAAAGCTACAATAATCAAAACAGCTTGGTATTGGTACAAAAACAGGCATATAGGCCGATGGAATAGAATTGAGATTCCAGAAGGTAAATCTCAATTTCTCAACCAACTAATCTTCGAAAAAGTCTCCACTACCTACTACTGGGGAGAGGAGAACCCATTCAGTAAATGGTGCTGGGAAAACTGACCAACCACATGCAGAAGACTCAAACAAGACCCCTATCTGTCCCCATACACAAAAAATTAACTCTAAATGGAGCAGAGACCTAAATGTAAAACCTCAAACCATAAGAACCTTAGAAAATGCAGGACATACCCTTATGGAAATTGGAACTGGCATCCAATTCCAGGAAAAAACTCAAAACCCACAGGCCATAAGAAATAAGATAGACAAGTGGAGCCTTATTAAACTGACAAACTTCTACAAAGCCAAAGAAACCATCAAGAGAGCAGGGAGACAGCCCGCAGACTGGGAAAAAGTATTCGCTAATTTCAGGTCTGACAAAGGCTTAACATCTTGAATCTACAAGGAACTCAAATGTGTTGAAAAGAAAAAAACAAACAACCTCTTATAAAGTGGGCAAAATATATGAACAGACACTTCTCAAAGGAAGACATCTGAACAGTGAAGAGACGCATGAAGAAGTGTTCACCCTCACTAATATCAAGAAGATGAAAATCAAAACCACACTGAGATACCACCTAACTCCAGTCAGAATGGCAATTATCAATAACTCGAAAAATAACAGTTGCCTGAGAAGGTGTGTTGAAAAGAGAACACTCCTACAATGTTGTTGGGAGTGCAAACTCTATGGAAAACAGTGTGGCAATTCCTAAAATTTCTAAATATGTACTTCCCATATGACCCCGCAATCCCCTTATTGGAAATTCATGTTGAAGAACTCAAATCTCTCTATAAAAAAGATACCTGCACATGTATGTTTATCGCAGCATTGTTCACAATAGTAGAACCTGTAATCAACCATACTGTTGATCAAAAGAGGACTGGATTAAAAAATGTGGTACATATACACAATGGAATATTACGCAGTCATAAAAAAGAACGGAATCATGAACTTTAAAATAAATAAATATTTTTTTAGAAGTTAAAAAAACATGTTTTATTTTATAAAATTTGGCAGATATTTTCAAAGAGGGAAATTTCTTTTTTTAAATCATATTTTTTATTATTAAATTTTGGAGTACAGTTAACGGTTAGGTATACAAATGTGCATTGTTCAGGCACCCTAGTTATTAAGGGTTGGCTCCCCATCCCCAGACAGATATTAATTCTCATTTTTAGGAGTACTGGAAAAATCCAGCTTACCATGGGGGCCCTAGGACCTCTAAGAAAAAAGACAGAAGTTGTTCCCAGTACAAAGTTTCAGATGCCACAATCACTGACAGAGTTGTTTGGTGAGAGTTTTCTCTTCTATGAGTCCAGTGTGTGAAGTGTATATATAATAGTTGTTTCTTGCAAATCATAACCACATTGCGATACCACCTAACTACAGGAAGAACGGCCATTCTTAATAAAACTAATAACAACAGTTGTTGGCGAGGACTCACAGAAAAGCAATGTCTCTACACTGCTGGTGGCAATGTCTCTGGAAGACAGTATGTTGATGTCTAAAAGGATTAGAAATTGACACTCCATATGATCCAGCAATTCCCCTATTATGAATATGCCTGGAAGAACTCAAATCATTCAACAAAAAGACTGCTCCACCTACAAGTTTGCTGCAACTTTACTCACAATAGCAAAAAATATTGAATCAATTGTATTGCCTGTCGAAGCTGGATTGGATTTTTAAAAGTAGAATATATACACAAGGAATATTATGCTGCCTTAGTGAAGGAAAAATATATAGACTTCACAGCAACTTGGATGGATTGGAGTGATCATACTCAATGATCTCTCAAAGAAATAAAGAATAGAATACTATATGTTCTCACACATAAGTGGACTTTGAACAATTATCATAATACTAGAAGTAAGTGAATGTCAACAGTGGGAAAATTTCAGGGGAGGGAGGGTGGGATTGACAGCTGAGCTTAACTGCTAGGGGAGGGAGAGAACACTTCATCTAAAAGAGTACCTGAAAACCAATGTTTGTACATCTAAACCCGAAGTGTACCCCACATCTTTATAGTAAAATAAAAAATAATTTACAAAACAACTGCTTTAATGGCACCCCAGAGATTTTGGTAGGATGTATCTTTATTTTCATTAGTTTCAAGGAATATTTTAATTTCTGCTTTGATTCCAGTGTTAACCCAGTAGCTGTTTAGTATCATGCTATTTGGTGTCCATGTCTTTGTGAACTTTGTGGAAATTTTGTGGGTGATGATATTTATTTCTTTTCCAGGGCAGACTGAGAAGGTCCATGGAAATATTTCGAACATTTGGGATTTTCTTATGCTTCATTTATGGCCTAGAATGTGAACGATCTTGGAGCATGCTCCATGTGGTGATGAGTAGGATGCATAAAGAATCTAGCTCTCTCCCTGGGGCTGCAGCTCCCATTGTTGGCAGCCTGCTCTTCACACGGAGCTCAGCTGCCACTGCCACCACCACACACCACCCCTCACCTGGAGCCAGTCTCCTGGAGCTGCTGTGTAAATGTATGCCTTTCTTTTCTCGTTTGTTTCAGGCCAAGTTTTGCAAATTTCATCAAACTATGTTGGAATTTTTTATCAGAAATGCAGTGGTCAGGTTTATTAATATAATTTTATTGTTTCAATATATTTTGCCTCTATTTTTGGTTCTTATTCAATGTTGACAATGCATCATAGAAAAAAAAATCTCCCCTTACAAAACCTTGTATATATTTTTAGGCATTCATCTCCTGTTTATTTGAGTTTGGGGTTGTAATTAAAGTTTCATTTTAATTGTAATATGTATTGTGTATAGTTCATTTTTGAATTATGCAAATCTAGCAGGATTTAAATATTGATCTACCTAGCAAACATTCTATGGCAGCTCTATATTTGAAAAAAATGTTTCCATATATTTTTTAAATTTTATTTTATTTTATTGATCAGTAATAATTTTATTTGTTTTTGGTGAACAAGGTGCTTTTATAATAATGCATACAATGTCCAATTAGTAAATCAGACCAATGATATGTCCACTACCTTGTGTACTCATCAGTTTTTGTGGTGAAAACATTTGAAATCTGCTTTTTCAGTAAAGTTGATTTATATGATTCATATTATTACCAGTTTATCCGAGTCCGCATTTGATCACTAGAAATTATTTCTTCTGTGTTATTGAGATTTGATAACTTTGACTGATATGTATTTCTCTGTTCGTCACTCTCACCATCCTATTTTAGACATCATTCTGTGCTTTCTTTTAATGTGCCAACGTTTTAGATTCTATAGATAAATGGGATCATTTCATATTTATATACACTTTTAACGACATGTTCTCACCATCCAGAATTGTTACACTGCTCTAAAAATCCTCTGTGTTCCACCCTTTCATCGTTCTTTGCCTCCTTATTCACAGCAGCAAATTATTTTTTAACTGCTTTTATCAAAATATAATGCAGTTGGAATGACACAGTACATAGGCTTTAATTTTAATTTAATAGTATGCATGTAAGGTTCTTTATAGCTTTTTAGCATTGGATAATATGCAAATTGGGGGATGCTAAATAATTTTTTGTCCATGCTTATTATGGAGGAGTTTTGGTTTCCTATAAATTTTCATTATTATCAATAAACCTACTATCAATATTTATGCACGGATTATTGTGTAGAATAATTTTCACCTATTTTGGGTTCATGTTAATGAGTGCGATTGCTCCACTGTATAATCAAACTATGTTTAGGGTTGTAAGGGTCTTCCAAATTGTCTTCCACATTGGAATATAATTTTAAGATAAATTTTTGTTGATCCAATACTCACCAGCATTTGGTTTTATCACTGTTCAGGATTTTGAATAGTTTAATAAGTTTGTAGAAGTATCATTGTTCTTGTAATTAGAATTTTCAGAATGAAGTGTTGTATGTAACGTCTTTCAGTATGCCTATTAGCTATCTGTTTGTCTTCTTATATGAAAGGTCTGCTGAGGTCTTCATCCCAGTTTTTATTAAGGTTTTTTTTTTCTTATTGTTCCATTTTAAGTTTTGGGGGGTATATTTTGGATACTGGTCAAAAATTCAATATATCTTTTTCCAAATATGTTCTCCTAATCTGTAGCTGATTTTCTCAATATCTTGAACTTGCCTTTTACAAATTAGTCTTTTTAATATTAAGAAAACACAGATTATCATTTATTTCATAGATTGTGCTTCATTGTTGTATATAAAAATTATTTCCAAATACAAGGTCATCTACATTTCCTCCTGACATATCTTCTGGAAGTTTCAGTTTTTCATTTTACATTTAGGTCTATGATTAATTTAGTGCTAATTTTGGGTGTAAAATCTGTATCTAAGCCAGGCTTGGTGGCTCAGCCTGTAATCCTGTGCCTTTGGAAGGCTGAGGTGAGTGGAATGTCTGAGCCCACGGGTTTGAAATCCACCTGGGCAACTTGACGAGACCTCATCTCTACAACAAATCAAAAAAAATCAGTCAGGCATGGTAGCACATGCCTGTAATTCTGGCTACTTGGAAGGCTGAGGCGGAAGGATGGCCGGAGCCCAGCAATTCGAGACTGCGGTGGCCGGGAGTGGCCACTGCACTCCAGTCTGGGCACAAAGTGAGACTCCAACTAAAAAAAACAAACAAAAAATCTGTGTCTAGATTTACAGTTTCTTTTCTTTTTTTGCATGTGGATGACTAGGTATTGAACAACATATGTTCAAAAAATGTTTGTTTCCTGTTGCATTGTTATTTCTCCTTTTTCAAATATTAGTTGATATATTTCTTTTGGTCAATCACTTGAATATTTATTTTAGTCCTTGTATTTATCTGTTTATTTGTCTATTTTTCACCAATACCACACTGCATTCATTGCTGCAACTTTATGTATTAAGCCTGGAATTTCGCTAGTCCCATTCCTCCATTTTTGTTTTTCTCCTCAAAGTTATAATAGCTGTTAAGCATGTTACCAATTTATGTATATTTTAGAAAAAATTGTTAACATCTCTAAAATAACCAGGTAGCAATTTGTTTGTGATTATGGTCAATCAACTTAGCAAGAACTATCATCTTGATTCTCCACATGAACATGGGATGTCTCCCCAGTTATAGATTTCTTTGATTTAGTTGATCAGAGTTTTGGGTTTTTGTCTGATAAAACTTATACATATTTCATTAGTATTATACCTATATATTTCCTTTTTTGAAAAATAGTTAATATACATACCATTTTATATCTCACAATTCTCTTTTTCATTATGTATAATATATATTATGTATATGTATGCTTGATTAATTGTATATCCTGCAACCAAAAAAAGTGACCATAGCACTGATTAATTTAAGAATTACTTTGTTAATTATTTTGGATCATTTTTGCAGATCATTGTTATGTGTGAACATAGGACTTTTTATTTCTTCATTTTCAATTTGTAAAAATCTTATGATATTGTGGGGTACAGTTAAGGGTTAGGTATACAAATAAGTTTTGTTCAGACACCCTTGTTGATACGAGGTGTTTCCCCATCCCCAGACAGATATTTGCTACTGCTAATCTGTTGGGAGCCAACATCTATAGCTATATGGCTGAGGCCTGTAAAGGCCCATCTGGAAGATCGCCTCTGACATAGGATATCAGT
>NW_007261746.1:35362-35700 GCF_000164805.1 Carlito syrichta | reverse complement strand
AAGATTAGAAACTAAATTATCATAATAGTTTTATTGCCCTGCCCCTAGCCAGGCAGGACGTTTTTCTAGTTTTGTTACATGCCGGAACTCTGTTTACTTCAGCCCGAGGTCATTGTCATGGTAACCATGCAGCCCATTATCCAAGAGTGTAGCAGCTACTATTTGATTGTTAGAATAGACTTATTTGGATAAAACATACATTTAAGACAATACAATTTCCATCGAAAAGATTTAAACAGTAATAAGCATTCATAGAAAACTTTTAAGTTTTGTTTGAGCTTCTAAGTTTCCTTTTCTCAGATTATGACTTTAGTTCCTGTTCCTGTAGGCCAATTTTA
>NW_007261746.1:0-34883 GCF_000164805.1 Carlito syrichta | reverse complement strand
ATTGAACACTATGGAAGACATTTTGAACAATTGAAATTGTGCACCTGTGACCTTGATGTGAGTTTTGTGAAGCACGTCAGGCATCATGGAGTTTGAATTGTCTGCTTGGAACTTGCAAGTCTCATGATGGTCTTGTGATGCATAATTTGTAAACCGCAATATACATCATGGAATTTGTACACCCCCAGTAAATAATTATCACACTGCTGGAGGGTATAGAAAATGGTATATAAGTTGGAAAAGATTTGAATAAAATCGGCTTCAGTCCTGATCAGACTGTTCCCAGAAGAACTGCCTCCGAGTGGTCTTCTCGCCATCTCCTGATTCTCCGGTGCGGGTCCTAACCCACCCTTGGTCAGTGCTGGTCACCCACACTAATACCATCTCCCTCTCCCCCCATAGTTTCCCAGTACCGCCAGTCATTTTCTTATAGTATTACATTGGATGTTAAAGGTCCATTGTATGAGTAAGAACATGTGATACTCGGATCTTTGTTTCTGTGAGAGGTCACTCAGTATTATAGATTCTAGTTCCATCAAGGTTGCTGCGAAATTCATGATTTTGTTGTTTTTTATGACTGCATAGTATTCCACTGTGTATATGTACCATATTTTTTTAATCCAGTCTTCTTTTTATGGGCAGCATGGTTACTTCCAGGTTCTTGCTATTGTGAAAAATGCCACGATAAACATACGTGTGCAGGTATCTTTTTCATAGAGTGATCTGAGTTCTTCAGGATATATTCCCAGTAGGGGGTTGTGGGGTCATATGGGAGGTTGATATTTAGAACTTTTAGGAATCATCACACTGCTTTCCACAGAGGTTGCCCTAGTTATACTCCCACCAACAGTGTAGAAGTGTTCCCTTTTTGCCACATCCTTTCCAGCAGCTGTTATTTTTTGAGTTGTTGATAATTGCCATTCTTACTGGAGTTCGGTGGTAGCTCAGTGTGGTTTTGATTTGCATCTCCCTGATGATTAGTGAGGTTGAACATTTCTTCATGGATCTGTTGGCTGCTCAATGTCTTCCTTTGTGAAATGTCTGTTCATATCTTTTGCCTATTTTGTAATGGGGTTGTTTTATTTTTTTCTTTTCAGCATGCTTGAGTTCCTTGTAGATCCAAGATGGTAAGCCTTTGTTAGACCTGGTGTTGGCAAATACTTTTTCCCAGTCTGTAGGCTGTCTCCCTGCTCTCTTGATAGTTTCTCTGGCTTTGCAGAAGCTTGTCAGTTTAATAAGGCCCCACTTGTCTATCTTCTCTCTTATGACCTGTTGGTTTCAGGTTTGGTTCAGGAATTGGATGCCAGTTCCGATTTCCATGAGGGTATGTCCTTCATTTTCTAAGGTTCTTATGGTTTGAGGTTTTACATTTAGGTCTCTGATCCATTTGGAGTTAGTTTTTGTGTATAGGGATAGATAGGAGTCCTGTTTCAAACTTCTGCATGTGGTCACAGCCAGTTTTCCCAGTACCATTTACTGAATAGGTTCTCCCCTCCCCAGTGGAAGGTGGTGGAGGCTTTCTCAAAGATGAGTTGGTTGAGAAATTGAGGTTTTGCTTCTGGAGGTTTTGCTTTTTAGGGTGACAAATATTATAGACAAAGCATAAATCAATACATTTGAGTTTTACTTTTGTTAGTCTCAGGAAGACAGGAAATCTCCAGTATGGGGAAGGAACTTGCAGATCACAGTACAATCCAAACATATTCTGACTGACAGTGGTAGAAAGAGTTAAGTCCCCTCTAAAGAAATCTGAAATCAGTAAAGTGAACACTTAATTACAATAAGGGGTGATTCGTGATGTTTATTGCAGCATTATTCACAATAGTAAAAACATGGAACCAGTTGTGCTGCTCATCAAAAGAGGACTAGATAAAAAATGTGGTGCATATGCATGATGGGATATTAAGCAGCCATAAAGAAGAAGAAAAAATATGAATTCTCAGCAACTTGAATAGACTTAGAGTCTATAATACTGAGTGATCTGTCAAAGAATTAAAGAACTGAGTACCACATTTTCTCTCTCAAAAGTGGATCTTGAACAATTGTAATAATACTAGAAGAAAGGGATTGTTAGTTTTTGGGAAAATACCAGGAGGAGGTGGGATTGGCCATAGGGGAAAACTACCATGGATGGGGGCATACATCATCAACAAGGCTACCTGCATAATGAACATTTGTATACCTAACCTTGAATTGAATCCCACACCTTTAAAACGGTAAGAAAAGATAAAGGGTGGCTGAGGAAACTGATTTTTTATATGTGGATGAAGGCTCTAAGTAGCTGAATTCACGGAGAATAGGTGATAAATGCTTTTTTTCAGTCTGACTTTGTTTATTTTTGGTATATTTTAAAAATTTTATTTTATTACAGAGATATTAGATAGAAGTCAGTATTAACTACACTAGTAGTCTGCCTGCATGAAAATTGTGTGCTCCAATTGGTACTTAATTCCCTTTTTGGGGAGCCAGGTACCCTTCTTGTTGCTACATGCCCCTCTTTCTTCCTCCGACCCCTAGGATTGTCAAGTGACTGGCACTTCTCTCCTTTTGGTAATGTTATTAACGTTTGGTCCTGTTTTTGCATGATTGGCTAAAAAGCTGTTGGTGGTGACTGAGTTCTTGGTGATATTAAAAAAGAATTGGACAAGACACATTGAAAGGTAGCTAAAGCAAAAAGTAGTTTATTTAATAAAAGGATGGAAGCCGTAAACACCAAAAACAGATAGGATGGAGAGGGTTAAAGCTGGACTAATTGAAGAGCATCAAGTTAAGCAAAACTGGCATCTAATATATGTATGTGTATGTGGGGAAGCTTGCTCTAATTTTTATAGCTTGCAGAAAGAAAATATTTTGACAAATGTTTCTGAGGTTAGCTGCATTTTCTGGGAAAAGGGTAACATCTCAGGTTACTGCCTGTGTGTCACAGCTGAGGTATGAGTTTCATGGCTTCTTATCTTGTCTCAGAAAGGGATGTCATCTATGCTTTCCTGGAAAGTTGATTAACATTTCAGTTTATGGCTTCTTTATCACCTCTGTTCTTTGGGAAGGTTAAAACATAATGCAGGCTTATGACATCTCTCCTTTTCCCATGGTTTCTTATCTGTTGCAGTTTGCCTTCCAGTCTCCATCCTATCTCCTAACTCATTTTCCCCCTGACTGACATAATCTCCATAATTCTTATGGGAAGTAGAGGACTAGGGGGCATTTTTCTGTAGGTGCTTCAATCTGAACAGAGGTATTGACCCTGGCTATTTGGGGATCACAGAACTCTTGCCTTAACTGATTCACAGAACACATGGTGGCTTCTGAGTCTCTTATGGGACAGAAGTCTTGCTGCAGTATTATTTGTAATCATACTGCCACCACACGATAAGAAACAAACCAGATTAGTAAATGTAAAAAGCAAGGGCCTAATAAGCATAATACTAATGATAATAATAATAGCCCATATAAAGGTATAAAGGGAAGAAGTCAGGGAATTTTCTATCAAAATAAGGAATGGAAGTGTTAACCAAACAGGGATCTCTCTGCCCCATGTTGTGGCATGTTTTCTTTTCTTTTCTTTTTTTTTTTTTTGAGTTGGAGTCTCACTCTGTCGCCCAGACTGGAGTGCAGTGGCCACTCCCGGCCACCACAGCCTCGACCTGCTGGGCTCTGGCGATCCTTCTGCTCAGCCTTCCAAGTAGCCAGAATTACAGGCATGCGCTACCACGCCCAGCTGATTTTTTTATTTATTGTAGAGATGAGGTCTCGCTGCCCAGGTGGGTCTCGAACTCGCGGGCTCAGGCAATCCACTCACCTCAGCATCCCAAAGGTGCGGGATTACAGGCTGAGCCACCGAGCCTGGCTGTGGCATGTTTTCAAGCAGAAAAATGTTTTACTTAATTTTTCCTAAACTCTTTTTCTACTATTCTACAATAATTAACATAAGTTTCATGAGTATCACACAGGTCTCTCCAGCCTATTTTTAGCCTGTGACATTTCCCACCAATTACATTTATAATCTTTATTATGGAATGATTGAATTCCCTTGATGTGAAAATTCTAACAGTTTTATTTTTTTCTGTTGTATGATGCTATGCCAGAGTTAGTTTGGAAAACAAACTTGATATATCAGGCAATTGGGTAATAAAATCCTGTTTGGCACATCTTTATTAGGCAGTGGCCTTTCAAGCCTTTTAGTTAGTAACTTGGGTATGAGAAAAAAAAATCACTGTGTAGTCCTCAATTTCCTCATTGTTTAAATTAATTTTTATTATTTTAACTGCAGTAGGTACCATGTAGCTAGGAAGGCTCATTCCTAGGATTGTTTATTTAATTTACCAGGCGAGGTCCCATAGAATTAGGGAGTATATTCTTAGAGGTGTTCACTTGATGACAGTAATTTTTACATCATCAATGTTGGATTATAGGCAAAGGACATAGTTTGACCTAATTATACAGACAATTGTTAAAAGGCAAGAGGGATTCTGAAAAATTATCCTGAATCTGATTTATAATGCAAGCTATTGGTGATTTAGACCCTTGAGGTTTTTTCTTTTCCTGTATCTGGCATAGCATTTATAAGAGACATGTAGAGATAATATAGTGAAAGTGATTTGGGAAAACAGAGAGACCGTGTCACTGAGGCTATCTTAGGAAGTAGTGGTTTATTAGCACCAGTGAAACTCAGTGAGTTAATGTTCCAAGGCTGAGCAAACCAGAGAAAGAGGAGAGGGTGTTTTTATGCTGGTTTAGGGGGAGAGGGGTGTCAGGTTGTATGACTATACATTTTTCTTTGGAATTTTCAATGTTGGTTTCATCAAAACCAGATTTTCAAAGAACAGATTATCTTCAGGGTGTACATGACAAACTGGTTGTAGACCAATAATTTCACAAAGAGAGGATTTGGGGAGTAAGGTTGTGAATGGATTACTATCTTGCATTTCCAAGAATGTGACCTGTGGCTATTTGGTTTTGTCACATCCTGTTTCTAGCAGGTCTGGAGCTCGCAGGTTGAATTTTAAAAGGAATGATTTTAACTGCTTTCAGCCCTTCTCTTCCACAAAAGTTGTAAAGATAAGAGTTATTTCAGAGTTTATAAGGACTGGCCTGCTTCAATATTTCCAAAGAATTCCTGCCTTAGTTCTTGCTATGGAGACTGGTCAGGTCCCAGATATCATTCTAACTTTCAGGAAGGTGTCAGTGAGCCAGCTTGAAATCCAGATTTGGTCAGAAATGTGATGGAGTGCTTGCTGTAGGTGTAAGATACAGCTTTAATTTGACTCCCCCTAACTTTGCAGCTAAGAGTTCATCAAAAGATTTGAACTAAGAGTTCATCAAAAGCATCCAACATGAACTTTTTCCTGGGTCTGAATATGAGGCTCTGACTGGTAGGAGTTAGCAAGATTCCATTTTTTCCATCCCAGGAGCCAATGCTCTGCAAAAGCAATACCAAGAGTTATATGGATGTAAAAACTTTAGTTTTTTTTTCTCCTCAGTTTTCGAAGTAATCAAAAACCTTTCAAGCTACAGCCACAGTTAGAAATGGAGAAAAAAGTTGTAGCCAAATTAATTATATGCAATATTTTTCATAAATTCCCCTTTACAGGCCTTATTATGACATATATATATATAACATTGAAAACAGACTTGGACTCTCTTTTGTTCAATAATTCTTGTTCTTCTAAATAGCACATCATTTTACTTTAGGATAAGATTTTACTACACAAAATTCTTTCATATACAAAATTATTTCTTTTTTTATTACTTTCTTCAAATCTCTCACGTCTATTAGTTTCTTTATTTTTATAAATAACCTTAAAATTATTGCTGAATTACATGAAATAATCTCAAAATTTAGTGAAAACCTAAGGAGCAATAAATTCTGAACTCCCTGATATCAGTATTTTATAGATGAGACCTTTCATATAAGTTTCTTTTCTTTTTGAGTTGTATTCTTACTCTTTCACCCAGGCTGGAGTGCAGTGGCACACTAATGGTCACTGCAGTCTTGACCTGCTGGGCCCAGGTTATCCTTCTGCCTCAGTCTTCCAAGTAGCCAGAAATACAGGCATGTACTACCACACCATGTTTATTTCTTCTTTTAATTTTTTTATTGTAGAGATGAGGTCTTGCCGAGTTGCCTGTGCTGGTCTCAAACCCTCTGCTTCAGGCAATCCATTCACCAGCTGAACCACTGTGCCTGGCCTACATAAACTTAAAATCATGCAGCCCCACATTAAAATTCTTTCTTAATTGAATAAAATGCGGACACCTAATGAGTTTTCAAAATAATTTCAAGACTTTAAATTACATAAAAAACTTACTCCTAAGCATTATCTTATTTATATTGATGTAATTATTTTTAAAATTTTCTTAATTATTTATCAGAATTGAGGCCATAGACAAGGCTAGTTATTATTTATGCATATCCTGGTTAGTTATTTTCAAATTTTCTGAATATCAGGTGTTACCTAAATAAAAAAAATTAAAGTAAATACATGGGCATTTTGCCAATGACTCAGAAGAGTCAAATATTTTTATTTTTATTTGTTTATTTATTTATTTTGAGTTGGAGTCTCACTCAGTCACCCAGACTGGAGTGCAATGGCCTGTCCCGGCCACCACAACCTCACCTGCTGGCCTCCGGCGATCCTTCCACCTCAGCCTTCTGAGTAGCCAGTCTTACAGGCATATACTAGCATGCCCGGCTGATTTTTTGATTTATTGTAGAGATGAGGTCTCACTGCCCAGGCAGGTCTTGAACCCACAGGCTCAGGCAATCCACTCACCTCAGCCTCCCAAAGGCACGGGATTACAGGCTGAGCCACCAAGCCCAGCTTATTTTTATTAAACCAACAGTCTTAAATCAGTTTTCCTGTTTAAAAAATCATATCAATAAAGATTATTCTGGCCTTTGTTCTGTTTCCAGTCTTGTAACTCATGTCAAATTCTGGTTCTTTAAAATATCTCACACAGGCAACTGTAAAATGGATTTAATTAGTGGACCAAGAGAAAAAATTAAACTGAAAAGTCATAAAATACTTTCATTTTATTATTAATCTTAAAGCCATATTTATTTACCAAAGATGACTAAAGTAACATGAACTTGAAAAGTATTTAGATCTATTTAGTTTATGAGTACCCATTTACTTGTAAGTGAATTTGGTAGTATTCTAGACACAATACATGACGTGCATATTTGTAATAAATTTACATGCATACACATAAACAACTATTTAATAGTCTCTACCTGTGAAATCAAGCCATGAAACAGCAATAAACAACATTTTACAAAAGACACCGAATTCAAATCATATTTTTGATAAAATTGAAACCTATTTACATGGCTAAAATTATCTTGTCCTGATAAACAATTCAATTAACCTCTGACCCCAAATTGGGATAAAACAATCTTTATGGAAGTTTGATTTTCAAAATCGTGTACTTCTTTTTGAATCCATTTCAAAATGATCCTTCAATTCTTATCTTTTATATAGGACTGACTGTATAGTACAACAACATTTTTACTTAACCTTCAAGGAGTGAGCTTTGTCTTAACACCAGTAGCTTAGTTACCAGCAAGTACAAAACATTCAGAAAATAAAAATCAAGAAGAGATGAGGAGCTTAGAAGAATTTATTTAACCTTCTAGTTGCAGGTTAACCTTTTGAGTATTTTGTTGTTACAATTTGCCTGTTGGCTTTACAAATATGCACAGTGTTAGGACTTAATATTTAATCAGCTGGAGTTTCAGAAAGCCTGGTATTCCTTTGAACCTTTTTCAAATACAAAACAAACAGTGAAAACAAAAAAAGGAGACTGGAAATTAACTGAAAATTTCAAGGAGAGACACTGAAGGATTGGTGGCTTTCTTTCCCTAGGCTTTTGTTATTAACCTTCATACAATTGTATCCAAATAAAAAGACAGGGAGGCAAGATGACAATTGAACTGGTGGGAGCATGAAATTCTCTGGAAAGTTGACTGTCTATAAAGACAGCCTGTGTGAGTGGGTGACTGTAGCTGGGTGAGTGAAAGTCCATCAGAGAAGGAACTCAGAATCAAGCACCCAGGGCTCCCGTCCAGTAGTGCCTGCAACCCACCAAAACCCTGAGATCAGAGCCCCGGCACACAGGATTATCAGTCATTCTCAGGGGTCTTTTGGGAGAAGGCGTAAAAAGCCAACTGCTCCTCAGGACCTTGTACCTGGCCCACACCACCACCCATGACGAAAGATCAGACGCTGGCAGAGAGAACTGTAGAGAGGAGACAGGAAGGAAATTTAAAGCTGATCCCCTCCACCAGTGAGGAGACAATAACTGCCACCATTTTCGCTTTCCCAGAAGTGGGACGAGTCCTGCATTGTCCTGCTAGCTCTGTTAAGCCTCCAACCTGAGACCCAGAGGCAAACTCTGCACCCTCGGGGGTTGATCATCACTGATCCAGAGAGAAAATTTCAGAAATGGACACAGAGAGATGGGATCTCATCCCCTCACTGGATCAGACACAGACACATCTGATCCAAGTTACGGACTTGGCAGCAACAACAGCACATGAGTTGGGTGGGTTTTGAATTGATTCATCCATCTCTTACACCAGTCCATGGGGCATCGGACACATGTTAAGGGCCACAATTGACCTACACTGAGAACAAAGGGGAAGGACTGGAGACCAGAGCCAGGTCTCCACTACAATCAAGTAATGACCAGCTGTGGTGGCAGTGCTTTGGAAAGGAACCTGAATTTCCAAAAATGGCCACAAAGAAAGACTTTTAAAAAAATTTGCTCTCCATTTTTGTTTATGTTTTATTGCTTGTATTGTTTTTGTTAATTTCTGGTGTTTTTACTAGACAATTCCACAGAAATATCCCCATTCATTAGTAATATCCTCCTGAATTTTTCTTTTTCTTTTTTGAGTTGGAGTCTCACTCTGTCGCCCAGACTGGAGTGCAGTGGCCACTCCCGGCCACTGCAGGCTCGACCTGCTGGTCTCCGGCAATCCTTCCGCCTCAGCCTTCTGAGTTGCCGGAATTACAGGCATGTGCTACCATGCCTGGCTGATTTTTTTTTATTATTATTTATTGTAGAAATGAGGTCTCGCTGCCCAGGAGGGTCTCGAACCCACGGGCTCAGGCAATCCACTCACCTCAGCCTCCCAAAGGCATGGGATTACAGGCTGAGCCACCGGGCCCGGCCTCCTGAATTTTTCATGTGAGTCTGCACACAAGTCTATTAAGCATCCTGGGTAGAGGTTAGTGAAGAATATTTCATCAGCCTCTCCCACGTGGCTACAGGGAACCATAGCCTGAGCCACACCTAAGCTCCATGAAAGAGCTTGAGCCCTGGGATTTAGACTACAGGGACTACATCTTTCTTTCTTAGGGACCAGGAGATGAAAATGAAAAACAAAGAAGAAGTAAAATAAAAGAAAATGGGTTAGGAGCCAAAGGGACCCAGATCAGTGATGAGTCTGATATGCATACTTTAGGTAAAGAAGAAGGGTAAGATGGGAAACTTGATAGGTTTCAAATGACTCTGAACCTGTCTTTGCCCTATCTTCACTTTCATCAGAATTTTTGATGCCTGTTCTAATAAGGGAATCCCACTGGGTTTCTGCTGTGAGTCTGAATGGAAAGGATACCCATTTCCTCTGGGGATTTCTCACGACTCTGATCCAGGTGACCATGGTTGAGAATTTTGCATCAAAGTATGTAGCAATCTGATTTTTTTTTGCCTGTGAGATTATGTACTCATAATATAATGTTATTTTTATATTTAGTGATGACATTGACAGGTAAACTCCTAAAATCAGAGAGTTTACTTGGGGGGAATTGTCAGATAAGGAGAAAGTTTCAAACCCTGACAGGAAACCAGTTAACAACATCCATCTACACCTTCCTCTGAGTTGACTCAGGTCAGTTGTTTCTGCTTGCCCCTTGCAGTTGATTTCATACCTTCAGAAAAATTTGTATCTGGGGCCACAGTAAGATACCCTCACTGTGTCTCTTATACAGTAATGTGCAGTCATGCCCTCAGCTCTTAGACTGTCCATTGGCAGACACAGCATGTTCTTGTTGCTGGCTCTGGAGATGGTAAATCTGCTTTCCATGGAGTCTGAGTAGTATTTCTGACTCCCATTATTCCATATAGCTGTACCTCCCATTAGTCCGTATAGCTGCTCCTTTTTCTGGTGCCTAGTAGACCCAGGTTATACTATACCTAATGAAAGTGACACCAGAGGCTGCAGAGGAGAGTCTCAGGGACTTCTCAGGTAGCACAAACCCTCCCCCATACATCACCAGCTGAACCTCACGCTGAACACAAGCAAACACAGAGATCACCTGGTCAGACTTTCCATACATATTCACTGTTCTTCTCACTCATATCCATTCACTACAACAATATATTTTGCCAACATGAGTCACACTTTAAAACAACCACAAGGAAAGTACAGCAGATGACTCAAAACTCTGTCGAGAATCTTCTGTTTTCTGTTCTGATCACAAAAAGGGAAGTCCTGGGAATCCCAGGACTGGACTATGCTCCTATAACTGCAAAGTCAGACTGGGCTGCATTGCATCAGCAGAAGGGGGCCCTATTTGCATGTCTTCTGCTAGATAGCAAGCTCTCCGGTGGGTTTTCTTCATGAAAGGACAAAGCCCAGGGTAGATGAGAGTGTTTTGGGGGAGTTGGATGATATATATATATATATTTGAGTTGTAGTCTCACTCTGCTGCCCAGACTGGAGTGCAGTGGCCGCTCCCAGTCACTGCAGCCTCAACCTGCTGGGCTCCAGTGATCCTTCTGCCCCAGTCTTCCAAGTAGCTGGAACTAGAGGTACACGCTACCATGCCCGGCTAATTTTTGATTTATTGTAGAGACGAGGTCTCGCCAAGTTGCCCCAGCAGATCTTGAACCCATGGGCTCAGGCAATCCACTGACCTCAGTCTCCCAAAGGAGTGGGATTACCGACTGAGCCACTGAGCCCAGCCAGGAGTTGGATGATATTGATCACATTTGGGAAAATATGATTTTTTATTATAGTATGTGCTGTGTTGTTATAATCCAGATCTCTATTTTGTTTATGTGTGAATTTTTTTGGTGAAGAAATAAAAGATTTATTTAAAACAATATTACAGAGAGAAAGATAAGGAAGAGAGAAGATTCACCTCCCCATATTGGGCGAGGGAACCAAGTCCAGGAAGCATGGCTACAGCCATAGCATGAAGAGAACATGGGCACACCAGAGTCTAGCAAGTCAATGGCCTGTGTATGTATTTTTGGTAAATTGTAAAATCAATGGGTGCAAGTGCAGGTTTGTTACATGGGTACATGGCATTATTCTGGGTTTGGGCTATTACTGAACACATCACTCAACTAGTAAATATAGTACCCAACAGGCACATTTTTGTGCTTTTTCTCCCTGTCTTTTTCATTTTGCAGTCCCCAATGTCTATTATTTTCATCTATATGATCGTCTAGTCAATATTTTACTTCCACTTATTAGTAAAAATATATGATATTCAGCCATATTGCCCATCGAAGCAAGACTGGATAAAAAAATGTGGTACATATGCACAATAGAATATTATGCACCCATAAATAAGGACAGAGATATAAACTTTGCATCAATTTGCATGCATTTAGCATCTATCATATTCAGTGGTCTATCACAGAAACAAAGAACAGAGTACCATATGTTCTTAATCATAAGTTGACCTTGAGCAATTATCATAATAGGTGATATTGGCAGCTGAGGGAAACTGCTGAAGGAGGGAGGGGCAAAGCTCATCAACAAGGGTACCTGCATAATGAACAATTGCATGCCTAACCTGAATTGTACCCCGCATCTTTAAAATTAAATTAAATTTAAAAAAGAAAATATTTAATATTTGTTTTTCAATTTCTGACTTGATTCACTTAAAGTAATGTCCTTCAGGTACATCCAGGTTGTGACAAATGCCGTCTTTTTTGACTGCACAGTATTCATTGGTGTACATGTATCATTGGTGTACATGTATCATATTTTCTTTATCCAATTCACCATTGACAAGGACTTAGGTTGATTCCATGATTTTGCTATTGTTTATAGTGTTGTGATCAATATATGAATTGAAGTATAATTTTGAGAGAATAATTCATGTTCTTTTGTGTAGATACTCTGTAATAGAATTGCTGGCTTGAATTGTGGATCCATTTTTAGTTATTTCAGAAATATACAGAATACTTCATACAGGAGTTAAACTTATGTGCATTCTCACCCAGAGTGTATGAGACATATATTTCTCTACAACATTGCAAGCATCTGCTGTTTTTTAACTTATTTTTAAAAGCAGAATTTATTGAAAGGACAGAAAAGCTCCCAGACTGGGAGGGGACGTGTGGGAGTTGCCCATCTTTTAAGTTTCTAATAATGCCTATTTGGAAAGATGTGAGTTAGTACCTCAGTTTGGAATTAATCTCCATTTATCTGATAATTAATGGTATTGTGCACTTTTTCATATGCTTTTTGGCCACTTGTATGTCATCCTTTGAAAAGTGTCTGTTCATGTCCTTTGCTTACTTTTAAATTCAGTTCTTCTTTTCTTGTTGAATTATTTTTCTTATAGATTATGTTATTCACTTATTTTCAGAGTCATATTTTCCAAATTTTTCCTATTCTGTAGATTTTCTAAATACTTTGAGAACAGTGTAAGGGTTTTGTGATATGCTCTCTAATTGGAGGTCAGCACTTGTGGATATGTTCTTCTCTGATGTTAGTGTCATTAACCTTCCTGGGAACTAAAGACAACTTATATGAGCCTCGTCCTCTGAGTGCACATGAAACTCAGCTCTTGCCCTGACTGATAACACCCAGTGATATGGGGCACAACTGATATGGAACAAGCCCTGGGTTCTCATTCTTTTATTGACCAATTTTTACCTGCCTTTCCACAAAAGGCCATATTCCCCATTGAGGCATGAGCAAACTCTTCAGTGTAGGGTATTACAATCTGTGTATTAATTTTTTTAGTAAATTTATGAGAAAGGGATTGACATTAGCAGGACACTGCCAGGGGAGTGGGGAAACTTAATATCAAGAAGAGTAACTAATCTCAAACCAAGTTGTGACCAAAGGGAGGGCAAAACTTTACCTGTATGATGATCATTTGTATGCCTACCAAATTGTACCTCAAAGCTTGAAAAAATGGAAAAAGATTAATAAATATATAAAATTTGAGTAAGTTTAATAATAAATACAATATCTCTATGAACATAGGTAATATGTGAGTCATCAGATGTTGGGTAATTCAGAGTAATAGAACAAACTAGAACCACTTCTTAGTACTTGGAAAAGTCAGAAACAGAATGAAAGAGGCAGACAAAATTTTCAGAACTAGGTGAGCTCATTACTTATCAGGTGGCCTCTTTGTGGCATGCCAATCTGGACCCAATCTGGAGATTTGGGAGTCTCCTTAAAACACTGAAGGAATAAATGAGTGAGTGAAGTAGTGAGTGAGAAAACCCCAGGAACCCACAACACAACCACAGACCCTTGTAATCCAAGTTAAAAAAGATCCTCAGAGATCCTGAGTACCCAGGTCAGCACAGAGTCCTTCACCTCTGCAATGTGCCCTTTGGGAATTGGAGAAAACATTTCAAGGTACTGACTTCCTGGACTTATTGCTAGTAACTGATCAGGTTAATAGGCATCATAAGGAGCTACCTGCTTGGTCTCAGGTCATGAGACATGGGCAATGCGGCCTGAGTGACTCTTATCCTGACTTTTTGGGGCACAATGTCATTTATGCATCTAATGCAGACTTGAAGATAAAATAGTTGTAACTTTGCATACTAATTTATATACCTGATCCCAAGGAGTTGTGTTCACACATATCATGATGCTTGAGACCTAGACTCTGTCAGACTAAACAAAAAACAGAGAGAGGCTGCCTAAAAGGAAATGACATGTGTCATTTCAATGGGAACACATATGCCATACTTGGTAATGTGCATATTCAGGGAGGCAATGGTAGACAAAGGGACTTACAAGAGGAGCAACAGGGATCATGTCCTGTTTTGAGATGACTATGTATGGCTGAAAATTTCTACAACTTTGCAGGGTGCTACCAGTGTGAGGTTGGGCAGGTAGTCACTGGGCACATGTCCTCACAGAAGTACTTTCTGTGTAATGTCGTGGTGATCTTTGTTTAAGATTGTGATTTGTGCTGAATCTCTTGTGATCCATTATGTTCTTAGGAACTTATGCCTCATGTCCTCCTTTCAAGGTCTTCCACAGCTTTATTTGTCATTTTTTAAGCACAGCTTGTTGTGGGAAAACAGAGAGACCATGACACTGAGGCTATATTAGGTAACATCATTTTATTTGTGCCGGTGTGACTCAGTAGGCTAATGCCCCAAGTCTAAGCAATCTGGAGACAGAGGAGAAGGATTATATATGTTAGTTTAGGAAAGGGAAGAGTTCAGGTTATATGGCCCTACATTTTTCTTTGGAATTTACAAAGTTGTATTTAGCAAAATCAGATTTTCAAAGAAAAAATTATCACCAGGATATACATGACAACGTGAGGATGCAGGAGTAAGTTTGTGAATTGATTACTATCTTGTACTTACAGAAAAGTGGCTTGTGGCTTTGGGGTTTTCTCAAATCCCATATCTAGCACATTTAGACCTTGCAGGTTGATTTTTTTTTATTAATCAATATTTTTTATTATGGTTCTGTGGGGTACAGTTAAGTGTTAGGTGTACAATTACGTTTCATTCAGGCACCCTGTTGATAAGAGGTGTTTTCCCATCCCCAGACAGATATTGGCTACTGTTAATCCCATCCCCCTCCCCCCCATAGTTTCTCAGTACCGTCAGTCATTTTCTTATAGTATTACATTGGATGTTCAAGGTGCATTATATGAGTGAGAACATGTGATGCTCGGATCTTTGTTTCTGTGAGAGGTCACTCAGTATTATAGACTCTAGTTCCATCCAGGATGCTGCGAAATTCATGACTTTGTTCTTTTTTATGACTGCGTAGTATTCCATCGTGTATATTTACCACATTTTTAAAATCCAGTCCTCTTTTGATGGGCAGTATGGTTGTTTCCAGGTTCTTGCTATTGTGAACAACGCTGCGATATACATACTTGTGCAGGTATCTTTTTTATAGAGTGATTTGTGCTCTTCAGGGTATATTCCCAGTAGGGGAATTGCAGGGTCATATGGAAGGTCAATTTTTAGAACTTTTAGGAACCGCCACACTGCTTTCCACAGAGGTTGCACTAGTTTACACTCCCACCAACAGTGTAGAAGTGTTCCCTTTTCACCACACTCTCTCCAGCAGCTGTTATTTTTTGAGTTGTTGATAATTGCCGTTCTGACTGGAGTTAGGTGGTATCTCAGTGTGGTATTGATTTGCATCTCCCTGATTATTAGTGAGGTTGAGCATTTCTTCATGTGTTTGTTGGCTGCTCGGATGTCTTTTTTGTGAAGATCTGTTCATATCTCTTGCCCATTTTATAATGGGGTTGTTTGTTTTCTTCTTTTCAGTACATTTCAGCTCCTTGTAGATCCAGGATATTAAGCCTTTGTCAGACCTAGAGTTGGCAAATACTTTTTCCCAGTCTGTAGGCTGTCTCCCTACTCTCTTGATGGTTTCTTTGGCTTTGCAGAAGCTTGTCAGTTTAATAAGGTCCCACATTCCCTCTGTCGTGCTCAACCCATCATGGGTAAAAAAGCATCATTTTCAATTTGGTTCAATAACACTATGTGGGCCACCATTTTTCATTTAACAACTGTTTACACAATCTTAGAGATGGAGTTCATTATTATTGGGGCTATCCAAGGGAGGATAAGACAGGGTACCAAAAATAGGATTACAGATACGATAATGTATTTAAATTCTCCCAGATCTGAGAACATGTTTTTAAACCAATTGCCAATTTTTATGCCATGTCATTTTTGTACTGGGACATGGGCAAGTTTTCTGATATTGCTGCCTAATCAGTTATAGCTTTACTATTAAGATCTATTTGCAAACAACAGTCAGAGCTATTAAATTTACCACATACTCCCTCTTCTAGCAGGTAGTCCAAAGCCAGGTGGTTCTGATAAATGTTCATGCATATTTGGGCTTGTTGTTGAGCAGCAAGATCAAATGTGGTGAAGGTTTGATTAGTTATAACTAATAAAACAGTTTGTAACCTGACAATGAAATTTAGCATATATATAGGCATTTGATATCCCCAGTTTCCATCTTCTGCCCAAGTGACTGGGCCACAAGTATGTATAATACTCTGGGGTGGCCATTCATCATCTTTCTAAACCTGGGTCCCTCCTGTATTGAAAGTTTGAGAAAGAGATTGAGCATTCCATGTTTGAGGCTCTCATACAGAGAGATGCCCAGTTAATCTCCCTTTGGGTTAGGCAGAAGGAAAGATACTGACTGGAATATTCCTATGGTATATGTGTCATTCCATAGAGCTGGGAGTTTGGTATATGCTACCTTTCCACAAATCCAAACCAGCCCTTTAGGGGCTTCCCAGAAGTCTGGATTTACAGGGGAAAGGTTTGTCCAGCTTTGACTTATAATGGAGATACCTTAAAATGGTTAGGTTGTTCAGAGGATAGTATTGTGCAGTCACTTATAGTTTGGGTGACAATAGTACATTGAGAATATTTAGTTGTATAAGCAGATGCCCAATACCAAAAAGGCCTTATGGACCACCAGGTTCTGTTGGTTGTATTCCAGTATAATATTCTTTTTGCAAGAAGTTTCTCCTACTCACTGAGTATAAGCAGAGCCTGATCTGCTTAAGCAGTCTTCTCCAATTATTTTTGAGAAGAGGACCCATTTTGGGAGTAGTTTGTCTGGTGTAAGAGTCACAGAATTGTCTCTTTGAAGGAGCTAGTATGCATCAAGACTAGTTACTTCCCAAGACCACGTTTCAGTCCTTAGGGCTCCTCCGCATACCCAACAATTGGTGACAGCAAGTGCCTGGGTGACATTTCCTACCAAATTTATAAACAGATTTTTTCCTATTTCCCATAGTTGAGGGAAAGGGGTTAATTTTGGTTGTTGGGTAACGAGGAATTATAAATTGTACAACTTCTTTTTTATATAATACTGATTTTCTTTCTTTTTTTTGAGTTGGTGTCTCACTCGGTCACCCAGACTGGAGTGCAGTGTCTGCTCCTGGCCACCTCTACCGCACCTGCTGGGCTCTGGCAATCCTTTTGCCTCAGCCTTCTGAGTAGCTGGATTTATAGGCATGCCCTACCATGCCCAGTTGATTTTTTGATTTACTGTAGAGATGAGGTCTCGCTGCCCAGGTGGGTCTCGAACCCATGGGCTCAGGCAATCCACTCATCTCAGACCCCCAAAGGTGCGGGATTACAGTCTGAGTCACCGAGCCCGGCTGTACAACTTCTTTTTCTTTTTTTTTATCAATATTTTTTTTATTATGATTTTGTGGTGTATAGTTAAGGGTTAGGTGTACAATTACGTTTCATTCAGGCACTCTGTTGATAAGAGGTGTTTCCCCATTTCCAGATAGATATTTGCGACTGTTAATCCCATCTCCCCCCCATAGTTTCCCAGTACCGTCAGTCATTTTCTTATAGTATTACATTGGATGTTCAAGGTCCATTATATGAGTGAGAACATGTGATACTCGGATCTTTGTTTCTGTGAGAGGTCACTCAGTATTATGGTATCTAGTTTCATCCAGGTTGCTGCAAAAAGAAGACATTTGAGCAGCCAGCAAACACATGAAGAAATGCTCAACCTCACTAATCATCAGGGAGATGCAAATCAAAACCACACTAAGATACCACCTAACTCCAGTCAGAATGGCAATTATCAACAACTCAAAAAATAACAGCTGCTGGAGAGGGTGTGGTGAAAAAGGAATACTTCTACACTGTTAGTGGGAGTGTAAACTAGTGCAACCTCTGTGGAAAGTAGTGTGGCCATTCCTAAAAGCTCTACAAATTGACCTTCCATATGACCCCCAATCCCCTTACTGGGAATATACTCTGAACACCTCAAATCACTCTTTAAAAAAGATACCTGCACATGTACAACTTCTTTAAGCAGATTCTCAGCTTTAGGTGCAGGGGCGAGAGCCCAGCAGACTCATTTTGTGATTCTGAGGGTGCCACAAGCTATAATGCCAGCTTTAGTGTACTAGTAGCTCTGTTTTGATAATCAAGTTAAGTACAGCTGGCCATTCTGGGCACAGACATGTTTGTAAGTATAACAAATTTCTGGTTCGGATGAATAATGATGGAAGACTTTTATGCCTGGCCAGATAGTTTCTATACATTTATATGCTGGGTGTGTGGGGTAAGCAATAGACATGCAAGTTAGGCAGAAGTACATAAAAGCCCAAGAAAGTTTTCTATTATAAGAAAGAACAGAAATGCTAGTGAGACATTTTCCCAACATGTCCAACTTGTAGGGGTCGACTCTGCCAGTCCTAGAGTAAATAAAATGACAAACAGTATTGCACTTGGCAAATACAGTAGCTAACCAGAGCATAGGCATGTAATTCTAGAAACAATTGCTTCTCAGTAAGGTGTTGATTCCATTGATTCTTCAAAATTCTACCATGCTTATCAGTAAGGTGTTGACTCCTCTGAGTCCTCAAATTTCTGCCATGCATAGATCAGGCAGTGTCTGGTGTGTTACTGAAAAAGATCAATGGATCCTCAAACTTCAGCCATGCTTGGAGTAGCCCGCCCCAGAGTGGCTATAGCTGTGCTTGGAGAATCCGTTTGGGGTTTTCTGAAGGCCTCAGTGACTTTTGCAGGGTCAGCTTATGGGAAGCTGAGGGAATTGTGGTGCACTCCCAGTCCTGGGAGGCAGGCTTAACTCCTCTGTAATGGACTGAGGGAACTGTTTCGGCTGCTTTGACTGCAGTTGGGGTAAACAAAAGGACAATAAATTGAACTCCTCCAGAAGTATTTTAAAGGCTATACATTATATTGGTTTTCTTTTACCCATACCATATCACCTGTTTTAAAAGAATAGGCATCAGTATTTTAACTAATTGGCTGTCATTCTCTGACTTGATAATGGATTGCATTTAAGGCTGAACCCAAGGAATGCATTTGTTGTTTTAGAGTAGCACATTTTAACTTCCTTATGTCTCCTTGTATGCCCTTAACTAAAGGGGATGGACATTCATAAAGGATTTCAAAAGGTGAGAAACCTGTTTTTGTGAGGCTAGAACTTGTCCTTAGAAGGACTATTGGCAGAAGCTGAATCCAGTCTAAATGAGTTCCTTGGCCTCTTTAATTTGTTTAAAGGAGTCTTGCTGAATATTTTTTTATAGTAGAGGCTCCTGTCCACCCCCACTTTGTGGCTTCATAGAGGGGTTTTGACATGATGGAGAAGTTAAGTACCAAATTCTACAGAACTCTACAGCCCCCCAAAACTCCCAGATTTGACGCTGGGTAGCTGGGACTGGAATTGAACACAGTACCTGTTTTCTTTAAAGACCAGGTGGTGCTGACCTTAAGTCAAATGAAAACCTAGATACTTAAAGTTTTCCTGATATATTTGGGACTTTTTTTTGAGACCTTGTAACCTGCCTTCCACAGGAGGGTGAGCAGTTGTTGTTTTCCTTGTATACAGTTTTCCTGGGTTGGTGCTGCCAATAGAAAGTAACTGCGTACTGGAGCAAGGTACATCCACACTGGTTTGCTGAAAAGGCTTTTAAATCTGAGGCTAGCACCCTACTGAAGATGGTTGGAGAATCCTTGAATGCTTGGAGCAGCATCCCCATGGGACTGTCTGACAAATGTTGCATTTACCATATGTTGATTTTTGTTACCCTGGATCAAAGGGGGTGTATAGCTAAAAGGATTCATAGCGCATCTAATAGAATTGGCTTGGGCTCTTGTCAGCTCTCTGGAACACCTCAAAGAGCTTGCTCATATTTATGACATTTTCCCCTCCTTTTCTCATACCTTCTAGGAGGGACTCCTGATAGTATTCAAGCATTTGCAGTCCATGGTTACTATTGGGGTCCTATCAGGGGTTCTCCTACGGGAACTGATTTGAGGCATATGCCTGAGTGCTGAGTGCTGCGGCTGGGGCATGTTCCTCTGCCCATTTTATTGCCCCCTGTGTAATTTTCTGATGCTTCTTATTATTAAATAGTGTTAGGAGGAGTTGGTGACAGTCTGCACAGGTTGGCTTCTGGGTCTGGATAATGAACTCTATTAAGTCATTCATAGTCTGAGGCTTTTCTCTGAAGGACAGAAAATGATTTTTTCCAATTCAGGAACTCTGTGTTGGTGAAAGGCTGGTACCCAAATTTGCATTGCCCACCTTGGATCAGGCCTTATTGATCATAATATATAGGTCCCCTAGTCTTCCTCAGTGGCACCATGACAGTTCCCTGATGTGAAGTTTGACATGCTTTCTGACAACTGATTTCTGGGTGGGGTGTGGGAAGTCACAAGAGGTGAAGTGACTATTCAAGAGATGTACTAGGTTTACAGGTGAATTCTAATTGTGAGCCCTTAACAGTGGCTGGTACTATTGGAGCAGGTAGCAATGGTGGGTAGACTGGACAATAAGGTAGTGGGATTTCTGGCCCATCAGTCAACACTGGCCTGTCAGTCAGCTAATCAGACTGTGGTGGGCATGTTGACTGGGCTATTTTGAGGGCTACCATAATTTTGCAATTGTCTTCCAGCAAGCTTTTAGCCAAGAGGGCCATGCAAAGACAGTCTCCTGCCAACAGTCAATACAAGGGAATTGGTCTGGGTGACCTGTCTCTTCTACTATAATTCTATATACTCTTTTAATGTTTTTTCTAAGGATCCCTCTGGCGGCCATCCAACCATGAAAAGGCCAGTCTCTTTCAGCGAATATACAGAGCTTTCTCTTAGTTTGACACCTGAACAATTTCCATTGAAACATTTGTCAAAGTTCATAAGCATTAAATCATGAGGGATATTCTTACTTCGGTTTCCACCCATTTCCTCCCCCAAAAGACAGCAAGTACGCAAAAATGAAGAAATGGAGCATATGGGAAACAGCTTCTTCATCGTCCTCCATCCATACTCCTCGCAGATATATTTCAGACACTTCTTATCAACTGGCAGGTTGGTACAAACCCCTCAACACAGACTAATCCTATGACAGGTTTGGAGCTGCCTTCAACTGTATGAAGTTGTTACCAGCTTAAATTAGGACTCAACAATCACTTCAACCCTTTATTTGGGTCAGGTCCCATCCACTCCCTGTCTCATTCACACACAAGGCTGAGAAACCCTAGAAAGAGGAGAAGGGTTTTATATGTTAGTTTAGGTAAGGGAGAAGTTGGGATGTATGACTATATATTTTTCTTTGCAATTTGCAAAATTTTGCTTAACCAAACCTCATTTTCAAGGAACAAATTGTTTCCTGGATACATATGTTAAGCAGGGCTTGTTAACCAATAACTTTACAAAGAGAGGATGTGCGGGTAAGGTTGCAAATTGATTATCATCTTGCACTTACAGGAAATCAGCTTGTGGATATTTGGTTTTCTCACGTCCATATCTAGCAGGTTTGGAGTTTGCAGGCTGATTTTTTAAAAATAAATAATTGAGCCGGGCTCAGTGGCTCAGCCTGTAATCCTGAGCCTTTGGGAGGCTGAGATAAGTGGATTGCCTGAGCCTGCAGTTTCGAGACCCGCCTGGGCAGCGAGACCTCATCTCTACAATAAATCAAAAAATCAGCCGGGCATGGTAGTGCATGCCTGTAATTCTGGCTACTTGGAAGGCTGAGGCGGAAGGATCGCCGGAACCCAGCAAGTCGAGGCTGCGGTGGCTGGGAGCAGCCACTGCACTCCAGTATGGGCGACAGAGTGAGACTCCAACTCCAAAAAAAAAGAAATAATTTTAACTGTTTTTAGTCCCTGTCTGCCACAAAGTATTTTAAGATTGACATGACCACTTTCCAAAATAACTTTATAAACATTTGCGTGTATACAATAGGAAGTTTTAGTAACCTGACCAAGATGTGTGAGAACCCAACAAGTACAGGCCCAGCACAGGTCATAAGTCTGTGTAGAGGAGGGTGGCCTCTCTTTCCCTGCACATGTTTTCTTCCTTGATGAACACATTGTTGTTCCTGGCTTCTCCTCCTCCTGTCCTCTCCTCTTGACTCTTCTAGATAGGAAAAGAGGGTGTGAGATGAAGGCCGTGACTCTTCTGTCTTTGCAAATACATATTTAGAAACCAAAGTAGTTTCCAAACCCAGAAAGGTCCTTGTTATCTCTTCTGAAAGAGGCAACTCATTAGCCCTTCTGCCAAATCCTTGGAGGGTTTGGGTCAGAGTGTGGTCTAAGGCTGAGACAGATGACCCCAATCCTACACTCAAAGAACAAAAGCCCAATAACCTGACTTTGTGGAGTTTTCTTTCTGAAAAGAGGTAACTATAGAAACCTAGAAGAAACTTAGCTTATTCTTAGTTTAATCTTTTTGCTTCAGCATAGCCAGAAAGGGTTTAAACATTCTACTGCAGGCCAAGGGGCAACAGTATCACACCCACAGACAGATTTCCATCAGATGCAAGACTAGGACAATGCAACATTTAAATTCATGATTTAGCCTAATAATCTGTAGTAAACTTTGAGGTTATTTGTTAAAGAAGGCCAAAACCAAAAATATGATAATAAGACCACCCTTGGTCAGGGAGTTTTCAGATTCCAAGTGTCCAACAGTCTCTTATGGCATGAACACCTTCCCTAGTCTCCTCCCAAGTAACACACCACTTGAGGTCATGAGATGCTAATATACAGCTGCTTCAAGAGCTAAGACCCATATGACTGCAATCAATATCAAAGACCCACAGCTCTGGACACTCCTTGAGGCCAAAATACCCCTACACAAAACCCCTTAAACATACTCACTTCATGGTCTTTTGAGGTCACTCTTGCCTCTGAGTGCCAGCCCCCTTTCCAATCTGTGAAAGGTGAATAATAAACTTTACTTCTTTTTACTTTTTTACTAGTTGCTTTGCAACCTTGCATTATTCCCATGGTGAAAAGATCGACTATGTCCCAACTAGCCTCAGCTGACTCTTTAATCTTGTGGACAAGCATGAGTAAATCCCCCCACAACTCTTTTCTCACTCTCTTACTTTTAAACTTGTGTCTAGCTGTGGACTGTGCTGGAACTTGGTGACAACTGAGAGCTCTGGTCAGGGCAGCTCCCCAGTGTGTCTGAAAGCCCCATGAAAATTCAGCAGACCTGTGGGGGCTGTTAAGGTGAAATACTAAGTTCTACTCTCTACTTTTTCCCCTGTCGCCAAGCTCTCCCAAGCCTCTCCATGCACTAGACTAGATCCCGGGGGGCAACTGACTGTCGTTTTTCCAGCGTGACTCCCTGGAAAGACAAGAAGGCCCCTAAAAGAAGGTCCTGGACTTCCAGCACTCTACCTGGTGAGAGTAGAAGAACTCGACACTTGTCTTTCACTCACTAACATCTGTTCTTTTTCTGCTTGAAGACGAACTACATCAAGTGAAGCACATCGCCTCAACCTTTCTCTGTACGAAGTACCATCTTTGGTGAGTTTCATTGATTATCTGGTCAGGGGAGGGCGGTTCAGGAAGATTTTCTAAAAGGTCACTCTTTCTTTCTTTTTTCCTTGGGAAGCATTGGGTTTTGAAACACTCTGTGGCAAGCTGGAACAGCACTATCCCAGGTGGTTACAATGCTGTCTCTGGTGGGTAGAGTAGACAGAGGATGCTCTCTTTCTCATTCATTGTCACATGAACACAGACTGGTTCTTCTGACCCTGTGCTCAGGATGTTGTCTGGGGGTGTGGGTGGTTTCTGATTCCACCCTATGGAGGGAATATGCATGGATGGTTTCTGATCACACACTATGCAGGACATAGGTGTGGATGTTTGCTGATTCCACCCTGTTCAGGGCATAGACATGGATCATTGCTGATACCACCCTATGCAGAGCATAGGTGTTGATGGCTGCTAATTCCACCCTGTGCAGGGCATAGGAGTGGATGGTTTATGATTCCCTCTATGCAGGGCATAGGTGATGCGTGGATGGTATGATTCCACCTTCCTTTGTCTGGAACACTGAGCACAGATGGTGAATGTGCTTTCTCTCTCTTGGGCTTCTCTGACGCAGTTCTTAGGACACTCTCCTCTATTTTCTTTCTAGGATGCTGCAATGGGTAATGCTCAATCATTAATAAAAAAGACTCAACATTGGCATGTCTTTTAATTCTAAAACATCTCAGGATGCTCTCACTAAGAGGAGCATTTGTTCTAAGCATCTTCTCAATACCATCCAGGCAACTATGACACGGTCCCAAAGTGAGCCTCTTGCCTGTGATACTATCCTTTACCTTGACCTCTATTACTACCACAAGGATAAATGTTTCGAGGTTTGAAAAACGACACCACCCAGACCCCTTGTTTTTCCTGTGTCAGTCCTGAGATAAGAAAACAGGAATTTCTCAGAAAAACTGACCTCAAGTGTCTTATCTTAAGTAAGCTGCTGCATGTCATCTCTGCTTCTGTAAAAAGGCTTCAAGTAAGAAGCTACATGGCATTTCCCTTATCTGCAATCTATTCTTCTTTAAAAACACTTTACTGCACCTCATATGGAAATGTCCATAAAAATATCTACTTCAGCCGGGCTCGGTGGCTCAGTCTGTAATTCTGCACCTTTGGGAGGCTGCGGCGAGTCGATTGCCTGAGCCTGTGGGTTCGAGACCCGCCTGGGCAGTGAGACCTCATCTATACAATAAATAAAAAAATCAGCCGGGCGTGGTACCACATACCTGTAATTCTGGCTACTTGGTAGGCTGAGGCGGAAGGATTACTGGAGCCCAGCAGGTCGAGGCTGCGGTGGCCGGGATGGCCACTGCACTCCAGTCTGGGCAACAGAGTGAGACTCCAACTCAAAAAAAAAAAAAAAAAAAACAATGTCTACTCCAATGAACAGTGAAAGTAACTGTTCCCGGTCCTAAATTTAAAATTGCAAACACACCAATGGCAAATCCATGTATGCTGTAACCAAAAAAGTTCTATAAAAGCAAATTGAAACTGAGGTTCTGAGCTCAGTTTTGGGGAGGCTACTACACCTGAGACTTCTGAAATAAACACCTTTGATTCTCTTCGCTGCCTCCGGTGCCTAGACTGAGTGCTTTCATTCCTGCTCACAGTGAGTTGCTGAAATTGCTGTAACAGTCCCACCGTGCTTCTTTGATTACTTTACTTCCTTCCTGCTTTCCCTCTAAAAACTCAGATGCTGATTAAGCTGTTTTTACTTCTTCTGTCCCTTGTAATCTGCTTTTGCTACTTCACCCTTTGTTAGTTTCCCTTCCTGCTCTTCCTTCTTTTTCCTTACCATCCTCCATCTTACCTATGGAGGAGGAGCCAGTGTGTACAGCCATGATACCAAACCCTGGCCTCCAATTTGTCTTCTCTCCTATCCCACTGCTTGATAACACCTAGTGGTAGACCTACTAAATGCAACAAGTCAAATGACGTGTGCTGCCTCCTCTCCCCAATCCTTTCTCTGGCAAGTGTACATAAGAAGCCCATTCAGGTTTCCACATGGCTAACTGGTGACCGGGACAAAAAAATTTAAAGCTCATGCTTTTTTATTTTTCTATGATAAATCTATCTCAAATTAAATCGAAACTGGGACAACCAATCCTTTTCCTGGACAAAATGTAAAGGGATCATGAGTTAATTTTTCCTGATAACTAACTAAAAAAAGTCTATTCTCATTTTAATCTGCTTTCTCAACCAAACCTGCAGGTGGTGTACTAAAATCTTACTTCCAACTTTACCATATGTTAAAACATGAATGCCAGAAAACACCAGCATTTGTTATATCAGCCTCACTAAAGTTGTATTTTATAAAGAGAAACTTAAGTCACCTGCTGTGTTAACTAATACCCTCTTATGAGACAGGTAATGCTTTAAATGTTAAACACCCTGTCTGATATAATAAGATTTGGAAACTGACTATTCCCACCTGGTTAAGTCACTTTTACTAAGCCTAGTACTTCTCCTGCACAATGAATAAAATACTCAGTATTCTGTGTGAGCACAATAAGGATTAGAACTAATCACTGCCACCTAATTGCCCACACATTACAATTAAAGCTGTCATTTAGCAATTTATGAAGGTTTTTGTCAAATTTCCCTGTTCATAATTAAAGTTGTGTAGTGATAGATAATTTCACATCCACATGGCCTGGTCACTCTAAAGGGTTTTGCATCACACTGTTACAAACAGAGACATGGTCAAAGGATTCATATACATATCCTATTAAAAAGGAACTTTTAAGCTTTTTTTCAGCCAAAATATGAAAAATAGCACAAAATACCAACATTAAGGTCTGTAGAACCAGAAGGCTAAAAAGACATCCCTACAGACAGTTGCACTTAGTCATAAAACACCAATTTTCCATCAGAGATCTGGTAATAACAAACCGGCCAATGGAATGGTGTCTGTTTCTATGGGTACAGCCTATGGGGGCAATAAAAGTGTAGTTGGCCTGAAGAAACCTAAACCACCTGGATTTGTCCACTGTGCAGGCCAGAAAGCCATGGAGAATCAGGTGCAATCTATTCTCAAGAGAGGAGAGATCACTTGGCTCACAAATGATGGTCACTTAAGGAGGTTTGGAAATCTACTTATGTGACCGGCACTGGCTCACTATCACCCCAGCAACTTCCAGATAAATACTAGACCATTGGAAGCCAAATTAATGTCTTAATTAACACAGGTGTCAGTCTTTTGATCCTGGCTATCCATGTTGGAATCATATAAACTTATCATAATAAAAGTTACTAAAGATTAATTCAAAGTATAAATGTAAAAAGTTATCTATAAAAGGTAAAAGAAAAAAACAGAAAACAATGGGAAAATATAAGAAAGTTTTTGCTATAAATGTATGTTTTTGGTAAGGAAGGATCTTGTTTGGTACATTTTTTTCTATAAAAGAATGGTTGATTATTTAAAGGAATAAAAGTATACAAAAATAAAAGTTTTATGCATGTGCAAAAATGATATGAGTATGTCTAGTTAGCAATCACCAAAATATTTTTCTCCTTGAAACAGCAAAGGGGAGGAGGAAGAGACAATTCAGTTAGTTTTCCCTGCTTTCTTTTGCACAAAAGAGCAAGCTATTATTTTTTACTTTTCAAAATCTTTAGACTATAACTTTGGTTAAATAAGTAATTTACAATAATTACTGTAATCCTGTGTTATAACATTATGCTTTTCAAAGGTTTAATATTTTAACTCTTTAAGTTCTAAATTTAGTCTCTCTGGTGGTGGTAAGAAAAATCCTCAGGAATCACACCTACCTCACACTGTGCTCCTGAACTGTCTGCAAACTAGGCATAAGGGCTATGAATACAATGTAAGATGAATAAAAAAATAGCCTGGTCTTCACCCTCTAGCACATCAATCATTTAAAAAGTATATCAGACCTGTTATAAAAACAAAAGGGACTGTTTTCTCTTTCCAATATTTGCCTGTTTTAAATTCTCTTGTTCATTATTATTTCCTACAACTTAAGCTACAACCTAACTATATGTCTCTATGTTTTCAATTTTATCTTCTTCAGACTTTGTGAAAGTAACTGTAGTTCCTTGTTAAAGTCATTATTAACAAAACTCTATATAACTGTCTATAAATTATTGTTTCAACCCAAAGAAACTTTAAAACAAGCTACAGGGACATCCACACATGGGTTAAGGAATACACTGGTGAAACAGTGGAAACTGCTTGGATTCCTGTAGTAGGCAGTAAGCCCACTGGAGTAACTATAAAAGTATTTAAGCAGACATCAAAGTTTCAATATATCATAACAGTGATTATAATGACCTTTATTATAGTAGTGTGAGCCTTTGAAAAATATTTTATATCAGCAATGTAAATATAAATTTCTCCCTCCTGAACTCCACTCTCTTGCTAATTCAAAATAGATAGCTACTGTTAGGTAGTGACAACTCTATGCCCACTGTTCAGCAGGAAGAAGTTACAGAAGTCTGAACTCTTTCCCTAATCCCAAGCTGCAATTGAGAATATTTTTGAAATAACAAGACGTGGGGAAAAAAGGAATTACCTGTAGAAACCTGAAGAATATTAGCTTATTCTTAGTTTAGTCTTTTTGCCTCAGTATAACCATTAGAAAACATTTAGACATTCTACTGCAGGCTGGTTACCAACTTATCCCACCCCTGGGTAAATCTCCATCAGATGCAAGACCAGGACAGCCCAATCTTTCAAGTTGTGATGTAGCATAATAATCTGTAGTAAACTTTCAACTTCCTTGTTAAGGCAGAGGGTCAAAGTCACAAAAATGATAAAACCCTCTTTTGTCAAGAAGTTTGCAGATTGCAAATGTCTAACAAGTTCTCTTAGAGGCAAATCTCATACTCTTGTCTCCTCACACTAAATTCCTAACTTGCCTAGTGAGATAGGTTTTTATTAATGCCTATAACTTTCTGATCTAACTCTGACATAACATCACTAAAGAAGTAAAGAAGAAAAATTTAAAAAATACTTTATAACCCTGCAAAGCCACCTTTCTGATAAATTTGCATCTATATAGAATCCTCTTTTTTGGGATCCTTAGAGAAGCCAAATGTGTGCTATCCATATGCTCTCAAGGCTGCCACTTTTGAGACTTCATCTCCATATAAAGAAACTTCCTGGAATTCTGGCAAGATGGCAAAAGGACAGCTTGGTCTGTGAGACCCTGCATGAAAGCAAATACACATAAAGACTCTAGATCTCTCCCAGGTACTGCAGTTACCATCATTCACAGCCTGCTCCTCACATGGAGCTCAGCCATGGCCCCTGCTCAAATATCACAGTGGTCTGGGCAGCTTCTGCAGCCATGGTTGCTGCTGCAGTCCATCACTCCACCCATGCCAGAGGCGACCCACAACTTCAGACCATGAAGTCCCCACAAGCACGATCTACTGAGATCACCTCTTCAACCACTGCCACCATCACACTGTGCCTCCCGCCCAGAGCCAGACTCATGGAGGCACTACCATTGTCACCTCCCTTCCATCCTGGGCAAGCAGCCGCAGATAAAGATCAACTGGAGCAGTGAGATGACACCACCTGCTGGGAATCCAAAGTAAAAAGATCAAAAAGAGAAAGGAGCCCTTCTCCCCTTGATAAATAGACACAGGCCAAATCTGAGTGGTAGATTGGGCAAGGAGTCAGGATCTGAACTGCTCTTCACTGCAGGTCAGGGGAAACAGACCCTAACTGTGACCAAATCTACCAGCCTGCAAATACAGCTAGATATCAGAGCTGAAAGGACATTGGACTGAAAGGAAAAGTCTCAGAGTGAGCTTGGATGGTTCTGTTATCTTACTGACTTGATTCCACTCCTTTTATTGTGTTCTATTTTTTCATTCCTCTGTAAACCCCATGGTTGTATAGGGGAATAGCACACCAACAAGGAGGTTGATTGGCTTGTACATATGCATCTTTGTATGTTTTGGGGTTTTTCTATGGTTGTTGGTTAGTTTATATTTGTGGTTTATTGTTTTCATTTTTTGCAGTCTTTTTGTCTCCTTTATTTGTTAGTACAGCTCATCTGTTTTCCCTCTTACTCCTCTCTCTTCACCCGCCCTGCTCCATTATCTTCCCTCTGTTAACCTCATTTTGCTTTCAGGGAGTAAAGCTACAACCCCACTGCATGGACAGATTCCAAGGCAGTGGGAAGTAGGTTTCAGATTATCCATACACCTATTGGCAGATACCAGCATCTGCAGATAGATTTTGAATCACAGCCCCCTCTTAATTAAACCTCAAAACTACAGAAAGGACCACTCTCACCCTACAGTCCCACTCCAGAATTGAACAAAGCAAGAGGATATACATGGAGAAGAATAGGAGTTAACAACAACTCAAAAAATAACAGCTGCTGGAGACAGTGTGGTGAAAAGGGAACACTTCTACACTGTTGGTGGGAGTGTAAACTAGTGCAACCTCTGTGGAAAGCAGTGTGGCCATTCTTAAAAGCTCTAAATATCAACCTCCCATATGATCCCACAATCCCCATACTAGGAATATACTCTGAAGAACTCAAGTCACTCTATAAAAAAGATACCTGAACATGCATGTTTATCACAGTGTTGATCACAATAGCAAGAACCTGGAAACAACCATGCTGCCCATCAAAAGAGGGCTGGATTTAAAAAAGTGGTACATATACACGATGGAATACTATGCAGCCATAAAAAAGAACAAAATCATGAATTTCACAGCAACCTGGATGGAACTTGAGTCTATAATACTGAGTGACCTCGCATAGAAACAAAGATCCGAGTATCACATGTTCTCACTCATATAATGGACCTTGAACATCCAATGTAATACTATAAGAAAATGACTGATGGTACTGGGAAACCATGGGGGTGGGATTAACAGTAGCAAATATCTGTCTGGGGAAGGGGTAACACCTCTTATCAACAGGGTGCCTGAATGAAATGTAATTGTACACCTAACCCTTAACTGTACCCCACAAAACCATAATAAAAAATATTGATTTTTAAAAAAAGAAAAAGAATAGGAGATTGAACAAACAGAAATAAAAGCAACCCCTCCACACCTGAATAACAGAATTAAAGAAGATGGGGAAGTGAAGGGAAGCAAAAAGTAGGGAGCAAAATCTGCACAAATGAAGAAAACCCAAAAGAAGAATACTGGTCTCACACAGACCCCTGAGAAGTCAGACAGTGAGAAAGCAGACTTCAGAACACAAACAATGAAGAGCCCCCAGAATGACTGGTCACATGCAACAAACCTAGACATCAAGACATTAGTAGAGAGAATAAAAAAAACTGAGAGACATGAGGAAAAATAGGAAGGAGCTGATGACAGAAACAACAGCAGTAAAGAATAGTGTGATGGAAATAAATAACAAACTAATAAGCATGGAAAGCTGAATTAGAAAAGCAGAAGAATCTCCGAGCTTGTAGACCAAAATACAGAACTAAACCAAACTGTCAAAAACATAGAAAAGAAGATTTAAAAGACAGAAAAAAACCTTCAAGAGATGTATGACTACATCAAGAGACCAAACCTAAGAGTAATTTGCCTTCCTGAGGCAGAGAGAGAAACAGAGGTCACACTGGAACAAATATTTCATGAAATCATTAAAGAAAACTTCACTCATCTCATCATTGATGCAAAATTTGAAACACAAGAGATTCAGAGAACCCCTGCAAGACATCAAATGAGAAGACCAACTCCCAGACACATAAGCATTTGCCTAAACAAAGTAGGTATAAAGGAAAAAATCCTAAAGGCAGAAAGAGAAAAGGTCAGATTATCTACAAGGGAGGACCAATAAGTATAGAAGCAGAGTTATCTACAGAAATCCTTAAATATAGGAGAGGTTGGAGTCCTATCTTCAAAGTTCTAAAGGATAAAAAATTTCAACCAAGAACCACCTACCCATCCAAGCTAAGCTGCATAAGTGAGGGAGTATTGAAATATTTCCCAGATATCCAATCCCTAAGAACATACGCTGCCACCAGACCACTTCTGCAAGAAACACTTAAGAATTGAACACAGAAGAAAAAGGAAAAAAGAACAACAACGTTCTTCATAAGACTACAGGCAAAAGATTAAAAGCACACATGTACTAACTAAAAAACCAAAAGAAAGAAAACAAAGAAACAGGAACAGCAACAACAACAGCTCTGTAAGAACCTTATTATAGGGATAAACTCCCACATTTCAATAATTAGCCTGAATATGAATGGACTAAATGCAAAACTGAAAAACCACAGAAGGACGAAATGTGTAAAATATTACCAGGCAATAATTTATCACCTTAAGAGACTCACTTCACCATAAAGGGCACTCACAGACTCAAAATAAGAAGATGGTAAACAAATTTACAGGCAAGAGGAACACAAAAGAAAGTATTCATCGCGATCTTAAACTTAGGCAAAATACCCTTTAAGCTATCAAAAATTAAAAAAAAAAAGATTCAGACGGTCAGTACCTAATGGTAAAAGATTCAATCCATCAACAAGAAATATCAATCCTAAACATATGTGAACCCAACATAGGAGCACCAAATTTAATAAAGCAACTTGTAGGTGAACTAAAAAAAAAGATATTGACTCCAACAGTATCATAGATGTGGACTTCAATACCACACTCACAACCTTAGGCAGATCATCAGGATCAAAATTCAGCAACGAGATCT
The DNA here is from genome assembly GCF_000164805.1 of Carlito syrichta. Lineage (NCBI taxonomy): Eukaryota > Metazoa > Chordata > Mammalia > Primates > Tarsiidae > Carlito > Carlito syrichta. Next base: position 2,668 of record NW_007261746.1, on the reverse strand, counting down.
GAAACCTCAATGTAACTCTTGATCAAATGGACCTAATTTATACCTATAGAACCCTCCATCCAATGACCACAGAATATATATTCTACTCATCACCGCATGTAATGTACTCTAAAATTGACAACATAGTTAGCCATAAATCAACCATAAGTAAAATTTAAAAGATCCAAATTTTGTCATGCACCTTCTCAGACCACAGCAGAATAAAAATAAACATCAACAACAACAAGGTTCCCCCAAAACACACAAAGACATGGAAACTAAACAGCATGATGCTAAACAACTCCTGGGTCAATGATGAGATCAAAACAGTGATTGAAAGATACCAGGAAACAAATAAAAATGAAGAAACATCTTACCAAAATTCCTGGGATGCCATGAAAGCTGTAGTAAGCGAGAAATTCATATCTCTACAAACACACATGAATAAAATAGAGGGATGATAAATTAACAGGTAACAAGTCACCTCAGGAAGCTGGAAAAGCAAGACCACAAAAACCCTAATGTCGACAGAAGAGTCTAGATCACCAAATAAAAGCCTAAATCTGGGATATAGAAGACAAGAAGATAATACAAAAAAAATCAATGAAACAAAAAGCTGCTTCTTTGAAAGGTTAAATAAGATCGAGGATCCCCTTGATTGACGAAGAAAAAGAGAGAAAAAGCCCCCAAAAATACAATCAGAAACACAAAAGATAAAGTCATATTTGACCCTGAAGAAATACAAAATATCATTAGACACTACTATGTACAGTTGTATGGAAAAAAACTTAAAAACCTTAATGAAGTCGAGGACTTTCTGACATCACACAACCTGCCTAGGTTGAAACAAGAAGAAATCGAGACCCTAAATAGACCAATAACAATCAAGGAAATAGAATATGTAATAAGAAAACTACCAACATCAAAATAAAGTCCTGCACCAGATGGTTTTCCAGAAGAATTCTATAAGTCATTTAAGGAGGAGTTGATACCCATCCTACTGAAAGTATTCCAGGCAATTGAGAATGATGAAACTCTCCCAAAATCATTTTATGAAGCTAACACCAGATTGATATCCAAGCCAGGTAAAGACCCAACAAAGAAAGAGAACTGAAGGCCAATATCTCTCATTTACATAGGTGCTAAAATTCTCAACAAGATCCTAGCAAACCAGATTCAACAACACATCTCAAAAATCATCCATTATGACCAAGTAGACTTCATCCCTAGGATGCAAGGCTGGCTCAACATTTGCAAGACAATAAATGTAATTAAATATATCAATGTAAATTAGAACAAAAACCACATGATTTTATCATTAGATGCAGAAAAAGCTTTTGAGAAAATCCAGCACCCCTTCTTGATTAATAACCTCGAACCTCTAAACATACATGGAACATACCTCAAAATAGTAAAAGCCATCTATGAGAAACCCACAGCTAGCATATTCCTAAACAGACAAAAATTGGAACCATTCCCACTGAAAATTGGAACAAACAAGGATACCCATTCTCTCCTCTCCTTTTCAATATAGTATTGGAATTCCTGTTTAGAGCAATCAGAAAAGAGAAGGTGATCAAGGGTGTCCTAATAGGAAAAGTGGAAGTCAGGTTATCTCTCTTTGCAGACGGCATGATTGTGTAACTAAAAACCCAAGAGAATCTGTCAAAAGCCTCCTTGCACTCAAAAAGGACTTTGGCAAAAATCTCGGGGTATAAAATAAATACGCAAGAAACAATCACATTTCTTTACACCAATAATCAACCAACAGAACCCCCAATAAAAAGCATAATCCCATTCACAATAGCCAGAAAAAAATGAAATACCTTGGCATCTTCCTAATCAGGGACGTGAAAGAACTTTACAATGAAAACTACAAAACTCTGCACAAAGAAATCAAAGATGACACAAACAAGTGGAAAATTATCCCATGCTCATGAATCAACATTGTGGAATGTCAATATTACCTAAGGCAATGTACAGATTTAATGCAATACCCATTAAATCACCAGCAACATTCTTCTTAGAGGTAGAAAAAACAACACAGGAATTAATATGGAAACACAAATGACCAAGAATAGCCAGAACAATCCTCAGCAAAAAAAAAAAAAAAAAAAAACGGTGGAATTACCAGAATTAAAACTTTATTATAAAGCTACAATAAGCAAAAGAGCTTGGTATTGGTACAGGAACAGGAATACGGAAAAATGGCATAGAATTGAGATTCCAGAAGCAAAACTTCAATTTCTCAACCAACTAATCTTCTATAAAACCTCCACCACTTACCACTGGGAAGAGGAGAACCTATACAGCAAATGGTGCTGAGAAACCTGACTGACCACAGGTCGAAGATTGAAAAAAGACCCCTTTCTATCTCCATACACAAAAATTAACACTAAACAGATCAGAGACTTAAATGTAAAACCTCAATTCATAAGAACCTTAGAAAATGCAGAACACACACTTGTGAAAATTGGAACTGGCATCCAATTCCTGAACAAAACCCAAAACACACTGGCCATAAAAGATAAGATAGGCAAGTTGGACCTCATTAAACTGACGAACTTCTGCAAAGCCAAAGAAATCATCAAGAGAGCAGGGAGACACCCCACACACAGGGAAAAAATTTTTGCCAACTCCATGTCTGACAAAGGTCTAACATCTTGGATGTACAGGGAATTCAAACGTG
>NW_007261745.1:16209-17078 GCF_000164805.1 Carlito syrichta | reverse complement strand
CAGGGTTTTATTCTTGTTTCTTACTAGATAATCCCCGTTCTTTCTTTCCCAGCATATTTCGGGTTGCTGTATAATTTATCATCTACACTGAGGTGGAGAGGAGTGCGAGGTGTGTTGCACTGCTTGCGTTTTGTGTCCTATCAGCAAAAACAGGTGTTGTTGTCTAGCACTCTTGGTGGGTTGGGACCTGCTGTTGCAGATGCCATGTCTTGTCTGGAGCATCTCCTGTCCTCTGGACAGGGTGGGTGAGGTGGTTGTGGTTGGCACCTTGGCAGGATGTTCATGGGCCAGCTTTAGAAGCAGCTCTGTGAGGAGGCTCTTGCTAGGGACCCGGGCCAAGGGCGAGTCTGGCTCTGAGGAGTCTCAGGAGTCACTTGTCAGGGGCCTGGCCTCTGGTTGTCCTGAATGTGTCTGTTTACCCCAAATGCTGCCAGCCACAGGCTGAATCTCAGCGTGAGTTTCCAACCTTTACCAGGGGGCACCCCCATAGTCAAACTTGATCTTTGTTGAGTGTAGTTTTTTGTTTGTTTTAAAAATCAATCACCTGAAGGAACACACCAGGACACCAGTAACCACCATAATGACGCCTTTAACAGTTATATGGCAGCTACTGGCTGCCAGCCCACTATTCTAAGGGGCAGACACAGAATTCATTCATTCCTCATGACGGCTCTGAAATGACTGCCATCAGTGCTTGCAACATCAGTGCTTGCATCAAATAAGACTTTCTAGCATGTGGCAAACAAGTAAGCACCTGCCTTCTTCTTAGCTGTGTTAGTCTTTTTCCACAGCTTCTGCTTGGCCAGACATTCTTGCTTGGTTTTCTGTGCCCACTTCTTATGTATATTTTGTTCCACTAGAGTGTCAGT
>NW_007261745.1:0-15556 GCF_000164805.1 Carlito syrichta | reverse complement strand
CTTCTTTTCAGTAAGTAAATTACAATCAGCCCTTTTAAAATAAATGCTGAAATGCTTAAAGTACCTTTTTCTTATTCAAAAATTTATCTTTTGTCTTACTTAGGGTATTGATTGGCATTATCTATTTTTTAAAAAGTTGATTAACTGAACCACCACCATATTTCTGATCACTTATGGAAAAACTCATGAGGTTTTGTGTTATTTCTTAGGTTCTGTAGATAGATACGCAGGGGAAGAATTAAATATGGAGAAAGAAGTAAACTATACTTCACATTAACCAGAATAGTTAACTGATTCTCTCTGTACAGTGGAGTTTTCTTTTTATCCAGAGACTAAGACTCTGCTGCAAGTTAACTTCAGTAGCTAGGACTAAGTTGTTAGAATTCCCAGGCCACTGGATAGAAACTGGAAAGACACACAGTTGGATACATAACCACAGTCACCTGTTTGGGATGTTTATGGACAGAGAGAAGGTGGTGATGGCAGTGCTCACCTGGAGGCCGTCAGAAGGAGGAGTCTAGATTTATCCTTTATTTGGGAGAGTGTTTGTAACTGGATGGGGGAGTGTGAGGGAAGGCATGAGTGGAGGAAGGGAGCAGGTGGAGGAGCAGGCACGTGTCTTGGTAGCAGCTCTTAGCTGGATGAAGACAATTACCCAGCAGAGGATTAAGCCACCTCCTGTGGTCATGATGACCCTTTTCATCTCTCAGTTGTTTTTTTTTTTTAATGTAGGTTGAAGAAGGAACTAAGAGCATATGGCTCGGTTCACTAATTGGTCTGATGGTTGAAGAAGGAGATTGGAAACACGTGGAGATTCCCAATGATGTCGGTCCTCCACCGCCAGCCTCAGCACCGTCTGTGCCTCACCCCTCCCCAGAACCACAGACCTCTGTCCCTGTCCAGAAGGAACACACGCCCGGGGCACTGCAGTGAGTGTTGATTGAATTGGTGATGTCAGAAAAGTCGTCATGGCCGCTCTTGGGTACTTTGATCATGGTCCTATCCAGACGTGTTCATACGTAAGTGGGAAGTTGCTGATCTTAGCACACTCGGGCCTCGGAATGTCTCTCCCACCACAGCAGATAGTTTCTGGACTCCTGCTGTGTCCTGGGTGCTCCAAAAGCCCTGCTTGCTCAAGTGGTGGCGAGCACCACTGGCCATGACCACGTGGAGCTGGGATCGGGTCTAGGATGCCAGGGTGGAAGTCGGCACTCCAGACTTCATGTGGTTTCCATTCGTACTTCTGATTGCTGCTGTGTGGATTTTTGTTCTTAATGTATAACCACTATCGAATGGGTTATACACCAACATGCTTTCCTTTCCAGACTGCTCTGCATTTGAGCTTCTGACACAGGCTAGAGCTCAGATTTGTCCAGTGTTCTGTTGCCACACAGACACGTCACAAACAGTCTTCATGTTAGCATTATGTGGCTTTAGTCGGTGGACTCTGTATATTCTAGGGAGTTGTACTGAATCAAGTATTCTTGATAATGATAAAAAATTACCTCTTCTTTGTAAGAAAAGTTCAGAGAAAAGCAAATCTTTTGTGCTTAAGTACTTTTTTGCTTACTGTTGTCAGTTCTTGTCAGAAAGGAATGCACAGGACATTTTGAAATCCTGACTTTTAAATTCCTTTTGCAAGGCATTTCTGACTCCATTGCTCTCACTGCCCTTTACTAAATTCTTTTCTCACCATGAACATCAGAAGACATCTCGGTTAATGACCTTCTCTTCTCTCAGAGATCCCAGTGTTATGTAGACCCTGGTCCCATTGGGCCAGTCATCATCAGGGAAACTCAAGTCATGACCACAGTGAGACACCACTTCACACTGTCAGGATAGCTGCTATTAGGAAAAAAAATAGAATACAATAAACATTGGTGAGGGCTGGAGAGATTGGAACTCATGTTCATGGTGGGTGGGAATGGAAAATAGTGCAGCCGCTGTGGGAAAGTGTGGCAGTTCCTCAGAAAATCAGAACTGGACACATGTGCAGAAGAACTGAAAGCAGGAACTGGAAGAGAGAGATGTGCATCAGTGTTCACAGCAGCATAATTCCCAGGAGCAAGGCAGTGGAAACATCTCGTGTGTTCACATGGTGCACACACACAGTGGAATGTATTTAGCCTTAAAAGGAAGGGAAATCTGACACATGCCATGTGGACGAACCCTGAAGACGCTGTGCTGAGCAAAATTGGGCGGGCACAAAAGACAACCCATGAGTCCGTCATGGGGAGTCCCCAGAGCTGTCAGATTCAGAGAGGTGAGAGCAGAGCCATGTGCCGGGCTGGGAGGGAGAAGCTAAGAACCTTCTGGAGATGCCTGGTGTACAGTGCCTAGTGTGGGATTGTACTTGATGCTACTCAGGTGTTTGCCTGCTACACTGATCCGTCTAACCATGAGTTCATACCACACTTTTTGTTACCACACTCTTACTTATAAAATTTTGTGGGATGCTTAAAATGGCAACTTTTCTGTGTGGTTTGCCACAGTGAAAAATGCATGAAGTCATGGTGTCACCAGTCCTTACTGATATTTGTGCTCAGGGGCTGTGGGAGGGACCAGTCTGGATGGAAGCTCTGTCCCCTCATGGGCACTTAGGCCTACTGGAAGGATATTTTGAGATACTAATTAGGTGCATTGTTATGAAAATGCTTTGAGAGTAAAATAAACCAAATGGCTACAGATTAACATATTTGACTGTGACCATGATTGGAAGCATTTTAGCTGTATTATAAGGTTTGACTCTTTAATGATTAGCCAAACTGTTGACATTTAGATCTACTGGATGTAAGTGTTAATGGATTCCATTGACTTTCATATTTTCTTCTTAGGTTCTGCTGAAGTCCAGCTACCTGCAACCTTCTGGAAAAACACGCACTGGATGCCAGCCAGGACACAGCCACCAGCCTGCGAGGGATAGTCATGAAAGAGTATGTGTTTGTTTTTTGTAACAGCCAGTTCCATTATTTATCATGATTGTCTTTTTCTGAAAGAATTTAAAAAGAGATTATTCAATACTAGAATTTAAAAGGGAGGCACACTGTGCTTCTGTGCTGTGAATTACTTTTGTCATTGTAAACTGCATTCTGTGAGAGGATTGTTTTCTGAATAATTGCAGCATCACTGCAGAACAGTTCTAATTTGGTAACTACGCAAGATCCTTAGAAATGGCCATGAATGCAGGAAATTAGAGTGCAGAGCAGTGAAACATGATACGGCATTGTTCTAAGTTTATATGAAATCATCCTGCAATAACAGGATGTATCTGTTATTGCAGATAACAGTATCTTGTAAATGTATCTTTTAAAATAATTTTATTGTGAGTGGATTGCCTGAGCCCGCGAGTTTGAGACCCGCCTGGGCAACTTGGCAAGACCTCAATCTCTACAATAAATCAAAAACTCTTCCAGGCATGGTAGTGCGCGCCTGTAGTTCCAGCTACTTGGAAGGCTGAGGCGGAAGGATCGCCGGAGCCCAGCAGGTCAAGGCTGCGGTAGCTGGGAGTGGCCACTGCACTCCAGTCTGGGCAACAGAGTGAGACTCCAACTCAAAATAATTAATAATAATAATAATTTTATTATTATCCATTTGGATTGTGTTCACTTGTAATGTTACAAAGCAATTTCCATAAAATTTCCCATGCAGTTGGGTTTTTTTGAATTTCCTGTTCCATTGATTAGTCTAACCATAAGTTAGCATCACACTTTTTTTTTTTAACCACACTCTTAATTCTAAAACTTTATAGGATGCCTCTGACAGAGGCAGCCTTGCTTTTTTTTTTCTTAATTAACCAGTTTTCTTGGTTTATTCTTATTTTATTATTCTTCCAAATGAATCTTAACCTTCACACATGGATGTTCCCTCTCAGGGACATAAAGCGCTTGCTGGTGATTATATAGGACAAACTTATGCCAGCACAGATTTTTCAAAAATGTATGTTTGCTTGATGTTTTCTCTTCAAATTGCATGAAAAAGCAAATGAAGTGATGGACTATGTACTGAGATGTACGTAAAAAAATATCTGCTGGCATGGTGCAAAGAAAATGTTCTTCCACATTGTCTTTGAACAGCAGATTGGACAGTGAATTGCGAATTGTTAATGTGGGAGGGAGAAAGTCTGTATCGTCTGTCTGCTCAAATAGAAAAGCACTAGGTGGAAGACATCCAGCAAATTCCCATTGCACAGCCTGTAGCGGTGAACCTGCGAGGCCTGTTGGTGACTGTTTCACACGTTACCACTCGTTAGAAATATGTAAGATATGGGATTTTCATTTTGGGGTCATAAATAAGTTCCTCAGTGTACAAAATTCCATTATCAGCCAAACATCATTACAGTAAAACAGTTGGTTCCAGTGCTTTACCGTTTAATAGGAAGTGATGCGCTTTTCACTTTTTGTTAAAATAAAGGGTGGTTGAGTTGCTGGTAAGTGACCCGCGAGGTGTCTCCAAGTGCAATGGGTTAAGCAGGGGACGATGGCATTTATACGGAATTACGTCACCTCTTAACTTGGTGAGAATGGACGTCTTTATGACAGTGAGTCTTCCTGTTCAGCAGTACTGGGGTTTCTTTCCACTTTTGTGTCTCCTAAAGCAGATGGCCTCGGCTCTGTGGAAACTTGGTCTAGTGGAGTAGACAGAGTTGATGAAACAGGCTTATGAGCTAGTGTAGAAGCTCAGTAGTGATCTGATAGGTGCTACGTTTCCAGGGGCAGTAACAGTAAATACTTCAAAGGGAGTGGTGTTTTAAAGCAATGTGCTTATTCTGTGTGCATCTAATATTGATAAGAAGTAATTAGTATTGACTAGAATTTGAATAAGTCGAGATAGAGCAATGGTCATGAAATTATTCTGGGCAGTGCTGGGCCAGGTGACATCCTGGGACATTCCTGCCACATGACCTGAGTTGATGCATATGTGGCTCTGTTACATACATCCGTGATGTTAGTGTCACACAACACGGGCTGGAATCTGCTGTCCTGAGTGCTGACTGAAAGGCATCATGCAGACCAGGGGTTTTTTAAAGAACTTAAAAGTTTCACTTAGTCCTAAAAAAAAATTGAAGTTAAGAATCCTGATAGTCAGTCAAACCTAGCTGTATTCCACATCAGTCCTTCTCTAGTATCTACTGTTGGTGTCTTAATTTGTTACTCTTCTGCCAGTCTGTGCCTTTGGAGAGTACTCCATACAAATAGAGAAAACTTGCCTTGATTGTATTTCTGAGGGATAATGGATTTTTTTTTTTGAGACAGGTTCTTGCTGTGTTTCCCAGGCTGGTCATGAACTCCTGGGCTCAAGCAATTCTCGACCTTGGCCTCCCAAGCTGCTGGGGTTACATCTGTGAGCCACCATGCCTGGGAGCAAACTAATGATTATTTAACTCACAAATCACTGAAGATTTGGTGAAATGTAAAATAGCCATACCTGCATCATAGAGGGATCAGTTTTGCAAATTTGTGTAAGACAAACTGGAGCAGAAAGAGACATGATGAGGAGGCAAATGAATAGGCTCATAAGGTAATCCAGGTGGGAGGTCATGAATGCTTGCATGCAGGTGGAAGAAGAAAAGGGGAGATTTCTGATACATAGTTGTGAGGCTGGAATTCGGAAGCCTTTGTGAAGATGGGATGTGGCGTGAGGGCTAGGGTGGCGGCTGGTCACGGAGTGTGGGACCCGGGCCCGGGTGATGGCCACTTGGCTCCAGAACTAGAAACGAGGGCTTGGGAGTGTCTGTCTTGGTGGAGTAACTTGTGTGAACTGGATTGCCAGGCCATGTGAGTGCCGGGATCCATGAGATGAGGACACGTCCCAGGAGTGCTGGGGCTGGGAGTGGGCTTGGTGGGTGAAGGGGCAGGTGCTGGACTGCGGTTGGCACAGACACTGCCCAGAGGGGACACTCATGTGGAGACCTATGAGATGGAGATGGTTCCCAGGAGTGCTGGGGTTGGGAGTGGGCTTGGTGGGGCATGGGGCAGGCTCTGGACTGCCATCCCAGAGACTGTTCAGAGGGGTCACTCTCGTGTGGAGGAGACCTGGAGAGGATGGAAGGCCAGGGAGGGTGGGTCTGAGAAGGCCCTGGAAGAGGAGACAGGCAAGGGTGGGGGCAGCTGGGACGCCCTCCCTTTCTCCTCCTTCCATGTGTGCTTAGCGCACATGTGATCACTGACAGCATTTTAAAGATTGAGTTGAAAGTTACTGATGCCATCAGCGTTTTGGAAGCCACGGAGAGGCAGACGCCAAGGGCTCCCTTCCGTGCTCTGTCGCGTTCCTCCCGCTACTTGGTCCCCCACCCTGCCCTTGTTGATTGTCTCTGCCAGAAAAGAGTTAGCGCTTGTCTTCCAAGTAAGAAATAGGACAGAAAGCTCCATGAGAAAAGCAGGTTTGTAGAGCATGTGTGATGGAGAACTTTGTGTATGCACTATTGAAATGCCTGTGTTTAGGTTAAAGGTAGATGGAGCCTGGCGTCACCTACAGAACTGGGATCATCTGATGTGGTTGAGACCCAGCAGGTTTTGGCATGGCTTCCCCAAAAAACCTCAGTGCAACCTGGCTGCACAAGTGGCATCCTTCCTCCACGCCTCATCAACCGAGTGTGTGTGGGGGGGACTTGGACAGGCCCATGCAGCTGCCGAGGACATGGCTCTGTTGTCAGTGAGAAAAATCAGAGGTGTTAGCTGCCATTTTAGTTTTGCATTAAAACAAGACACATGGTACACAGCATGCAGATTCTATTTGGCCAGTGCATAACGTGAGCTGCTGTGAGAGGCTGGAGTCCCTGCTGCGGCCACCATGTCTTCAGCATGTCTGTGTCTTAAGTCGCAGTCCTAGTTTTTTTGAGTCGGAGTCTCTTTTTTTTTTTCACTCTGTCACCCAGACTGGAGTGCTGTGGCACACTCATGGCCACCCTAGCATCGACCTGCTGGGCTCCAGCAATCCTTCTGTCTCAGCCTTCCAAGTAGCCCAAACTACAGGTGCACGCTACCATGCCTGGCTAATTTTTGATTGATTGTAGAGATGAGGTCTCACCAAGTTGCCCGGGCTGGTCTCAAACCCGCGGGCTCAGGCAACCCACTTGCCTCGGCCTCCCAAAGTGCTGGGATGACAGGCTGAGCCAAGCCTGACCTCAGACCTAGTTATTATTGGTCTTCTGTCACAGCACTGGAAAGCCTAGTGAGCTTGACAGGCTGGGGTCGAGTGGGTTTTTGGTGACATTTCTTTTCAGAAGTAACTGGGGTCTCACCCATATGTACCCCTGTGCCTGGAGGCCCTGCCTGACTGGACTCCTTCCACGACCTCACCTTTCCGCAGAGGTGGGGGCTGTTGGTTTTTCTCCTAGTTGTTGTACTTTTTATGCCCCCTCATTCAAGTTTAGTCTGATTAATTATTTAATGTACAGAAACCATTAAAATGATTGTTTTTCTGCAGTGCAGAAGCTGAAGTGTTGGCTGTTATTGAACAGTAATTAATATTTCTGCCTCCTGATGCCTGTAGGTATGAATCAGCAGTCAGGGTTTTCTGGGAACCATGGCTGAAATCAGCTTCCTGCTTGCTTCTTTATGATGAGTGGCTCATGTTGCTTTTATGCATCACTAAGTGCTGTTTTACCCGAGAGTCCAAATTACTACAGGGACACAAATGAGCTGCCTTTCTCAAAAGATAAGGCAGTAAGAGGTGGGCTGGTTGTGAGAGAGCAACGTGTCTCTCTGGCCTCCCAGCCTCCTTGAAAATAGGTGTATTCGGGCACTGATGACGTGGGTTTTGCATCCCGGTGACAAAGAGTGTCCTGCCTGGTGGCGTTTCTGTTGCTGTGTAACAGGTCACAGCATATGAGCAGCTGAAAACAACAACTGTTTCTCTCTCAACAATTCAGTCAGTCAGCAGCCCCAGCACCATATGGCCAGGCCTCAGCTCCTGGGCTCATGGGGCTGACCTCAGGCGTGGGCCATGCCTGGGGTCTTGTGTGGAGCTCAATTTCCTTCCCAGATTCACGTAGGTATTGGCAGAATTCAGTTCCATGGGGCTGTGGGACTGTGGCCCCTGTGTCTTTGTGTGCCACCCAGGAACCGCTGACAGCTCCCTTGGGTCACCTTAAGGACTTTGCCTTGCATCCTCTGTGGGCATCCCACAATGGACTGTGCTTCTCCAAGGTCAGCTGTGGGATCTTTTTCCATTTAAATCTTTTCAGGAAGGCCCAGTTTCTTTTAGGGGTTGCCTGCCATGCCTGGGCCCCTCTGGAGGAGTTGTCTTTTGGTTAAAGTCAACTGACTTGGACCCTTAGTTGTGTCTGTGAACTCCCGCCAACTTTATCATGGAATATAGCTTAATCACAGGAGTGACCTCCAGCTTGTTCCAGCCACCCACACACAAGGTGGTAGATGACACAGCATTGGTACAGCAGGCATACGAATGTGGGGCTGTCCCGGAATTCTTCCACCATGTTGCCACAAGCCCGAGATTTGTTTGGGGGGAGAAAATTGCCATCTCAGATATGCTCACCAGATGCGAGGTTTTTCCTCTCATCAACCTTCTGATAAACAATACTAGAATAATAATTGTGCTTAAGAAGTTTCTTCTTTAGATGTGTGTCACCCTGAAGTTGTTTTTATTGTGTAAAACAGATTTTTTTAATTGAAAAAAGTACTTTCTAATTAATTGTTTGATATTAACATTTTCCAAAAAATTATTCTGTTTAAGAAACTGTTGCTTTATACTGTGGCTTAGCATACTGAATTGAGGGCTTGCCATATTTATAATCTAATTCTTTTACAAAACACAAAGATGCCTTTGTTTTACCGAGTAATACAAAGACAAGTCTGTAACTAAGCTAGTTATTTTTCATTCTAAATGGTGGTTGTAGGTTAGATTCATTACATTAGGTTGTACTCATAGCATATTGAGTGAAATTGAAAATTGCTTTATTTCCTGGTCATAAACAAACTGGTTTACACTAGAATAAACAGTGGGTCAGTAAGTACCCTAATGAAAGCCATGTGTAATAAACCTGACACTTTCTGAATGCCACGTGAAAATTAGTCCATGAGTGTGGGGGATGAGAGTATGGTTTCACTAGTGAACTGTTCCCCTGCCAAAGGGCATCCACCCCACAGGGAAAAGACGCATCTAGGAGAAACCCACAGCCAGCATACTCCTAAACAGACAGAAATTGGAACCATTTCCACTGAAAACTGGAACAAGACAGGGATGCCCACTCTCACCCCTCCTGTTCAACATAGTTTTGGAAGTCCTGGCTAGAGCAGTCAGAGAAGAGAAGGCAATCGGGGTATCCAGATAGGAAAAGAAGAAGTCAAGTTATCTCTCTTTGCAGATGACACGATTGTATACCTTGAAAACCCAAGAGAATCTGCCAAAAACCTCCTGGCACTGATAAAGGACTTTGGCAAAGTCTCAGGGTATAAAATAAATGTACAAAAGACAATCACATTTCTATACACCAATAATAAACAAACAGAAACCCAAATAAAAAACACAGTTCCATTTACAATATCCACAAAAACAAAATGAAATACTTTGCCAACTTCCTAACCAGAGATATAAAAGACCTTTACAATGAAAACTACAAAACACTGCTCAAAGAAATCAAAGACAACACAAACATGTGGAAAAATATTCCATGCTCATAGATCGTAAGAACTAATATTGTTAAGATGTCTGTTACACCTAAGGCAATCTACATATTTAATGCAATACTCATCAGATTACCAGCAACATTCTTCTCAGACCTAGAAAAAACAATACAGGAATTCATATGGAAACATAAACAACCAAGAATAGCCAAAACAATCCTCAGGGGGGAAAAAAAAAAAAGCAGGAGGTATCACACTCCCAGACTTTATACTCTAAAGCTGTAATAATCAAAACAGTCTGGTATTGGTACAAGAGCAGACATATAGACCAATGGAATAGAATTGAGATCCCAGAAGCAAAACCTCAATTTCTCAACCAACTCATTTTTGACAAAGCCTCCACCACCCACTACTGGGGAGAAGAGAACCTATTCAGTAAATGGTGCTGGGAAAACTGGCTGACCACATGCAGAAGATTGAAACAGGACTCCTACATTTTCCCATACACAAAAATTAACTGTAAATGAATCACAGACCTAAATGTACAACCTCAAACTGTAAGAACCTTAGAAAATGCAGGAGACACTCTTACGGAAGTTAGAACTGGCAACCGATTTCTGATCAAAACCCAAAGTACCTAGGCCATAAGAGATAAGATAGACAAAGTGGAACCTCATTAAACTGACAAGCTTATGTAAAGCCAAAGAAACCATCAAGAGAGCAGGGAGACAGCCCACAAACTGGGAAAAAATATTTGCCAACTCCATGTCTGACAAAGGCCTAACATCAAGGATCTACAAGGAACTCAAAGGTGCTGAAAAGAAAAAAACAAACTGCTCCATCACAAAGTGGGCAAAAGATATGAATAGACACTTCTCAAAAGAAGACATATGAGCAGACACATGAAAAAATGTTCAGCCTCACTATTCGTCAAGGAGATGCACATTAAAACTACAGAGATACCACCTAACTCCAGTCAGAATGGCCATCATCAATAACTCAAAAAATAACAGATGCCAGAGAAGATGTGGCGAAAAGGGAATACTTCTACACTGTTGGTGGAAATGGAAACTAGTACAGCCTCTGTGGAAATCGGTGTGGCGATTCCTAAAACTCCTAAAAATTGACATTCCATATGATCCCACAATTCCCCTACTGGGAATATACCTGGAAGAACTCAGGTCACTCTATAAAAAAGATACCTGCACACATATGTTTATCACAGCATTGTTCACAGTAGCAGAAACATGGAACTAACTGTGCTGCCCATCAAAAGAGTACTGGATAAAAAAAATGTACATATACGCAATGGAATATTATGCAGCCATAAAGAAGAACAAAATCATGAACTTCACAGCAACATGGATGGAATTAGAGCTTATAATACTGAGCGATCAGCCGGGCTCGGTGGCTCAGCCAATAATCCTGCGCCTTTGGGAGGCTGAGGTGAGTGGATTGCCTGAGCCCACGGGTTCGAGACCCACCTGGGCAGCGAGACCTCATCTCTACAATAAATAAAAAAAAATCAGCCGGGCGTGGTAGTGCGCGCCTGTAATTCCGGCTACTCGGAAGGCTGAGGCGGAAGGATCGCCGGAGCCCAGCAAGTCAAGCTGCGGTGGCCGGGAGTGGCCACTGCACTCCAGTCTGGGTGACAGAGTGAGACTCCAACTCAAAATAATAATAATAATAATAATACTGAGTGATCTCTCACAGAAACAAGATCTGAGTATCACATGTTCTCACTCATAAGTGGACCTTGAACAACTACCATATTACTGTAGGAAAGGGATTGAAAGTAGCGGGAAACTGTGGTGGGGTGGGGGGGGAAAGCTGGGATTGATAGTAGTTGATATCCACCTGGGGAAGGGGGGGCACACCTCATCAACAAGGGTACTTACACAATGAACATTTGTATACCTAACCCTGAATTGTACCCCACAACTTCAAAATAAAAATTAAAAAAAAGAAAAGAAAAAGACTCATTTTTTTTTTTCACGATCACTGCCTGTACCCAACTTGGATAAAGTTCTCATTGTTATTAGGCTTTTGAAAATGTACACATATTATACATTGGACAAATAATAGGAATCAGCAGACCAGATAAGAGACAGGAATTAATTTTCTGGCTCAAGGAATTGATTGGAATCATAACCTGACATCTTTCTCTTCCCTCCACACCATCCTGGCTTTTCTGGAGGCTCTTCTCTCTCTGGGTGCTAATCATTGCTTCCTTCTTCCCCTGTCTCCATGGATGTTGTCAGACTGGTGCAGCTGAACCAGACGGACAAGATTCCAGAGTCCTGACCAGCCCCTGCTTCCCCTGCACCTGCTCCAGCTCCTGTGCAGGTCACAGTGGGGCTCGCTTATCCCCGGCCAATGACGCCCCTGGTGTCCACTCCTGGAGAGCCCAACGCAATGGTAATGTCCTCTGAGTCGATGTTTACTTTCCAGATTTAAGCAAGTGAGAAAATAGGAGCAACTGCCACATGTTTTGTGAGCAGTTTTACTGATCTGTTCTAGCAGTTGCACTAAAGAGATAACATGGTAAGGGAAGTGTGATCTCAGTAGTGGCAGAAGTGACACAAAGCAAACTCCATATAGACTTCCTAGCAGAAACCAGATCTGTTTCTATACTGACTTTCAAATAGATCATTGAAACTATGATCGACTTGAACTTGCCTCAAGATCCACAACTCTGCCAACATACATGTGTGCCGCAATCATGATGTTCTGCATGCTTGATTAACTGAAGTGTGTCCCTGTTGTGGACGTGACCTCTTTGCCAGCCACGTCACGTCATGTCAAGCTGAAGCACCTTACAACCAAGTAGCATCTCCCTTTCCTTCTGTGGTGTGTGCAGTAGGACCACCTTTGTATTTTCAAGTGGCTCCATTCTGCCTCCGCCTCCCTTTCCAAGTGCCTTTCTGGCTATTTCTTCTGTCAGAAGCAGCATGAGATTGTATTTAAAATCGAATGGGCAATTCAAAAATGAAAAGAGTTAGGTGGTATCTCAGTGTGGTTTTGATTTGCATCTCCCTGATGATTAGTGAGGTTGAACATTTCTTCATGTGATTGTTGGCCGCTCGGATGTCTTCCTTTGTGAAGTGTCTGTTCATATCTTTTGCCCATTTTATAATGGAGTTGTTTGTCTTTTTCTTTTCAGCACGTTTGAGTTCCTTGTAGATCCAGGATGTTAAGCCTTTGTCAGACCTGGTGTTGGCAAATATTTTTTCCCAGTCTGTAGGCTGTCTCCCTGCTCTCTTGATGGTTTCTTTGGCTTTGCAGAAGCTTGTCAGTTTAATAAGGTCCCACTTTTCTATCTTCTCTCTTATGAGCTGTGGGTTTCAGGTTTTGTTCAGGAATTGGATGCCAGTTCCGATTTCCATGAGGGTATTTCCTTCATTTTCTAAGGTTCTTATGGTTTGAGGTTTTACATTTAGGTCTCTGATCCATTTGGAGTTAACCTTTGTGCATGGGGATAGATAGGGGTCCTGTTTCAATCTTCTGCAGTCAGAATGGCAATTATCAACAACTCAAAAATAACAGCTGCTGGAGAGGGTGTGGCGAAAAGGGAACACTTCTACACTGTTGGTGGGAGTGTAAACTAGTGCAACCTCTGTGGAAAGCAGTGTGGTGATTCCTAAAAGCTCTAAATATCAACCTCCCATATGACCCTGCAATCCCCCTACTGGGAATATATCCTGAAGAACTCAAATCACTCTATAAAAAAGATACCTGCACACGTATGTTTATCACAGCGTTGTTCACAATAGCAAGAACCTGGAAACAACCATGCTGCCCATCAACAGAGGACTGGATTTAAAAAATGTGGTACATATACACAATGGAATACTACGCAGCCATAAAAAAGAACAAAATCATGAATTTTGCAGCAACCTGGATGGAACTAGAGTCTATAATACTGAGTGACCTCTCATAGAAACAAAGATCCGAGTATCACATGTTCTCACTAATGGAACAGCCAATGCAATACTATAAAAAAATGACTGACGGTACTGGGAAACTATGTGGGGGGAGGGAGATGGGATTAACAGTAGGAAATATCTGTCTGGGAACGGGGAAACACCTCATATCAACAGGGTGCCTGAATGAAATGTAATTGTATACCTAACCCTTAACTGTACCCCACAACATCATAATAAAAAATAAATAAATAAAAATAAAATAAATTAAAAAAAATAAAAGTAATATTCAAAACCAAAAAAAAAGAAAAAAAAAACCAAACCAAAAAAAAAAAAAAACAAAAATGAAAAGAAGAAAAGTAAATAAACATGTTCTTTCTGATGGGGAAGTGTATTCCAATGTAACATTTGAAAAGCGCTATTACCACAGTCCTGAAGGGACTGTCGTGAAATCCCAAGACAGAGTGAGACTGAGGATGTAACTGAAGGGCCATCGTGCTCCTTCGAGGAACACACCGGTGCAGTGGCCGCAGGGACGTTGTTGGAGGATCTTAAGATCTCATTCCTGCTTTCTGTAAGAAGTCTAGGGAATATGATGCTCACATGATTTTCTTTAATTGCACATCCAAACAGACATAATTTGGCAGATTGTCCAGCATCTTGCATGATCGTTTTTGCCATGTGCTGTTTTTGTAAGAATTGCATAGAAGTTCTTCAGCTTTTTCATTCCCCTTGTGACTTCTTTGATCCATGAGCTATTTGTAAGTATGAATTTAACTTTGAAATATTTGAAGACTATCCAGATATCTTTTGTTTATCATTTCTAGCTTAACTCCATTGTGTTTACAGAACACACTGTGTATGATTTCGGTCTTCCTAAATGTGTTGAGATCAGTTTTATATTCGTTGCATGGTCTGTCTTGGTTGAGTGTTCCATGTGTCCTTGCAAAGGTGGTTCCACTTACAGCTTTTCAGCTCTATGATGTGAGAGTGACCCATGTTTGGTAGAAACAGGATGGCCCTCCCATGCAGTGTGGGGGAGAGCAGCAGCTCTCACTAGAGCGGAGGCTGACCACTGGTGCTCTGTAGAACACTGTGTCACCAGGAGCTTTTGCAGCCATGGGATAAGAGACGTGCTCTGAGCACTTTGATGGCAGGCTGGGCTAAGCTGGGGTGCTCAGTAGATTAGACATGCTGAATGCGTTTCAGTTAACAGTATTTTCAGCTTATGATGGATTATTGAGATGATTGTAAATTGAGGCACATCTGCAGTTGATTTGTTGATTTATTGCTGATTTGAGCTTTATTGTTATTTGTAATAAAAGCTGCTTACGATTGGTATGTGTATGTCTTGCTGTGTGTGTGTGCACGTGTGTGTATAGTGTGTATATAGTATATGTGTATGGTTGTATTTGTGTGCATATATATGTATGTATATGTACACATCCATAGGGGAATTATTTATTACTTAATGAATAATTTCCTTTTAATCATCTTAAACATAGTAGCATAAGATGTCCCATCACAACTGAAACATGAATTTTGCTCCTTTTTTCTATAGTGATAGCCCATATAGCTAAAACTCCTCAGATTTTTTTATATTCCCTCTTATACTAAAAATTGTAATGGTGCTTTTCTTGTATTACTCTTTAATTAATAAATTAGGTCACTGAGAATGAATTTTATTTATGAAGATTCTTGGTTTCTGGGTCCCCCCCATTCTACTTGTGGTTTAACAGACAGATCGTTCTTTTTTTTAGGGCACGTTCACTGAAATCCCCGCCAACAATATTCGAAGAGTCATTGCCAAGAGGTTAACTGAATCTAAGAGTACTGTACCTCATGCCTTTGCTACCACTGAGTGAGACCTTGGAGCTGTCCTGAAAGTTTAGCAAGATCTGGTCAAAGGTCAGTAAAGGGAAGTGACTTAATACAGTACACATGCGCCTCCATTTCCATGGAAGCTCGCATTGTGTAGCCTTCCATTTCAGCTCCCTAATGTACTCGCCCTCTACTCTGATAATATTTTGTGCTAGAGGGGGCAACCCC
>NW_007261744.1:5432-14426 GCF_000164805.1 Carlito syrichta | reverse complement strand
CGTGCCCAGTGGCCACCTTTGTAACTTCCCACGAACTTCAGGCCAGAAAGTGCCTTTTACTCTCCCATTCGTGAAGGTGAATCCTCGTGTGGGTGGCATGGTTGGTGGTGGTGGTGATCATTATTATTATTAGAGTCAGAATCCCACTCTGTCACCCAGGGCAGAGTGCAGGAGCATGCTCATGGCCACCACAGACACCACCTGCCATCCTCAGGCAATCCTGTATCAGCCTCCGAAGTGACTGGAACCACGGGCCTGTGCCACCACACCCGATTAATCTTTGGATTTATTTTTGAGGGCAGAGATGGGGTCTCTTCCTGTGTACTGGGCTGGTGTCAAACCTGCAGGCTCAGGCCGTCCACACTCCTGGATGACCGAAAAGCCATGATGCCAGGCTGAGCCCCTGAGCCCAGCATGTTGTTGTGGTGGAACTGGTTGTTGTTATTATTATTCTGAGTCAGAGTTACACTCTGTTGCACAGGCCAGAGAGCAGGGCCCTGCTCTCGGCCACCACAGTCTCCACTGGCTGGGTTCTGGCAATCCTGCTGCCCTGGCATCACAAGTGGCTAGATAGACATGCGTGCACCACCATGGTCATCTCATTTTTTGGCTTCTTGTAGAGCCCCTGGTGTAGGAGAGCGTCTCTGCCAGGGTGCTCACCACGGCACCTGCTTCATTCCCCAGGGTGGTAGCAACGCTCCTTCCAGCGGCTGCTGCAGGGAAAGGGAGAGTGTGAATCTCAAACATTTGGGGGGGTAGGGGCTGGCTGGGTGACCCATGCCTGACTCCTCAGCACTCAGAGAGGCCAAGACTTGAAGGTGTCAAGAAACTGGGAACTCGAGTCCAGGCTGGACACCATAGCAATGACTCACCTCCACACCAAGCATATCCTAGAAAACCTTGGGTTAGGGCAAGCCTTGGCGGGAGGATCACCTCCAGTTCAGAGTTCAAGACCAGGCATGAAGCCCAGGATAGCGACCAAGTGGAAAGCCTGTCATAGCAGCAGTTTAAGGGACCCACGAGAGGATGGCCTGAGTTTGGTGGTTTGAGAGCAGCCTGGTCAACCTAGTGAGGAAAGGAAAGAAAGAAAGAAAGAAAGAAAGAAAGAAAGAAAGAAAGAAAGAAAGAAAGAAAGAAAGAAAGAAAGAATTAAATTCATTCTCCTGCAGTCATTCTCACCCGAGTTTTCCCCCACCCCTCCAACATGTTTGGGTGTCCTAGACTCAGTGCCTTCCAGCCATACCCCCCCACAATGACTGCCATCACTTTGGTATGGGTGTTTCCGAGGCTCCTTGACTGAGTTCCTGCCGGAACTCCTTTCTGAGTGGAGAAATGTGCTGCAGGCAGGCCAATCCTCTGACTTGACAATGAGGACCTTCCGCCCTGAAAGGACAGGGACACATCCCTCACCCTAGGACATTTCTTCACCCCAATCATATTTTTCCTGGCTCTAAAGCCAGTCGCCCTGTGAATACACCACTCAATGTTGAGTATCTGTGTACGATTCTGATGTTTTTGGAAACAGGGTCTCACCCTGTGGCCCAGGCTGGGGCCCAGGGACATGATCATCATTCACCGCAATCTCAAAATCAAGGACTCTGGTGATCCTCCCATGTATGTCACTAGAATGGCTAGGATGACGGGAACCTTGACTCCAGACCACCTGTTTGGGTGGGGGCAGAGACAGGGTCTCCCTGCATGCCCCAGGCTGGCCTTTGGATTCTGGGCTCCAACCATCCTTCTGCTGCAGTCTCCCAGAGTGCTGGGATTCCAGTCATGGTCTGCCACACC
This sequence comes from Carlito syrichta, assembly GCF_000164805.1. Taxonomy (NCBI): domain Eukaryota; kingdom Metazoa; phylum Chordata; class Mammalia; order Primates; family Tarsiidae; genus Carlito; species Carlito syrichta. The sequence goes on along the minus strand of NW_007261744.1, from coordinate 12,635 downwards.
AGGTCTTCTGGTTCTTTTTAATGAAGAATGAAGGCCGGGCTTGGGGACTCAGTCTCGTCATTCCAGTGCCTTCGGAGTGCAAGGTCAACTGCTGGCACAAGCCCATGGGCCAAATCACCCCCGGCCAACCCTCCATCCCAAATAAGCTGGGCATGGTGGCACATGCCTGTCATTCCGACTCCTTGGAAGGCTGGGGAAAGCCTCGCCAAAGCCCAGCCTGTTGAGACACCAGTGGCTGGGAGCGAGTCCCCTTCCTCCAGCCTAGGCAATGGAGTGAGACTCCAACTCAAAGAAAAAAAGGAAAAAAAGAAGGGCATCCATTTGTGTATGGAGTTGGGATCATTGTGAGCAGAGAGAGATCATTTGGGAAGGAGGCCCCTGCCTTGGGACTAGAGTTCCTGAAAGATGATAGATAAGCAGAAAATCAGGCTGTGGCTTTTGGAGGCTGAAGTGGGAGAACCCAAGAGTTCGAGGCCAGCCTGGACCATGTAGCAAGACCTCGTCACTCACCGGAAAGCAAACACTGGAGTCATGTGTGGTGGTGCCCGTGGTCCCGGCTACCCGGGATGTGGTGGACTCCGTCATGTGGTGATCTATGGGGGGCAAGCCCCCGCAGAGAGATTTAGGGGGTCCTTTGGAAGGTGGGGCAGCGTCGGCGATTATTTTGGAAAGATAAAAAGAAAGAGAAGAGGGGAGAAAGAAAGAGACTGGACTCCTGCTCAAGTGACCAGAAGTCGTTTAACGGGTGTAATCTCAGGGTTTTATCCCCAAACTCTGCAAAGTCATCATCACAGGAAACAAAGGTAGCATGTGCCTTTCACATGAACTGGTCCAGGTGCACAAAGGATACCCCCCACTCTCAAACAAATGTTCTTTTATATGTAAGGAAGGACATGAGGAAGAACAACCACAAATTGTCTTTTTGTATCTTATGCTAACTTAATGTTCCCCAAACCAGTTTCTTATGTGCCCTTAATTGTATTACAACTATATCATCTTGAATTAACATTACTCAATGTCTAAACCCAAAACCACCATAGTGAGTTATTAACATCCACTATTATGTACTAATTCAAACTAGTTTTTATTAAAACAATTGCTGCTATGGTTACACTCTCTTAGTACCAGCTGGCCTAATTCAAACTTCACTAGCCCCCTAAATCAAACTGAACTAACTATACTTCTATAATAAAAAGGTTACTTAAATTTTCTTAATCTATATAAACTATTTTCTAAAACCCATATCTATAAATTTCTAAAGGTCGCATCAAGAGAACCTGTGACCTGTACTAAGGCTCCTCAATGTGACTCAAAGCCAAACTTAAATTGTGATAAAGCAAAAGACCATAAGCCATGGGGAATGGAAACAATAGACTCCTAGGTTAGCTGTGTTTGTTCTGGTCTCAGAGTTTTCTGGTAGAGCCAGCTGGAGCTTTTCTTGGTAGTTTGTCCTAAATGGAAAAGGAGGGAGGGAATGGGTCAGCAACTCCTGAACATGTCCTAGTGGTCTCGGGGTCTACAGCCCTTTCCTGATCCCTAACTCTCAGTGGGCCTCTGTGGCCGGCTCCCAACAGTGATCCTCTGTTTCGCTCCTACTGACAGTTCATGCGACTTGAGGCCAAGCACTTTGGCTCATGGCCGTCATCCCTGCACCCCAGTAGGCTGAGGTGGGAGACCGCCTGAGCCCAAGAGTCAGAGACAAGCCTGGACAACCTGGTCAGACCCTGTCTCAGCGAGAGGTACCCAAAATCGAGTCATGTGTGGTAGACCCAGAGTCCTGGCAGCTCAGGGCCTGAGGCAGGAGGAGCACCTTAACCCCACAGGTTGAGGCCCTGGGAACCAGGATCATGCCTCTGTGCCCAACCCAGCTGACGGAGACTCTAGCAACAAAAAAGATGCCTCCACAATGTGTATCCATGTCTTCCCAGGGAAAGGTCCACTTGGGGTGGGGACAATGGAGTGAATGAGAGAGGAAGGGCCTTCCCCCCACCCGAAGCTGGGAGACAGGGCGACCAGAAGTTGGGCTGTCTGTGGCATTGCCTGACCGTCTTGATCAATGTGTGCATGACAGCTGCCCTAGCTCAGGCCCATCTGTTCCATGAGCTCACACACATCTTTGCTGTGGGGTATGAGTGTGGAGGGTGGAGGCAGGCCTTCTGGGGTGCATGGCTGAATGGGCAGGACGAACTTATCTGGTGTCCAAATTTGAAACCTCCCATGAACTTCAGGCCAGAAAGTGCCTTTTCCTCCCCCATCTCTGAGTGTGACTCCTCGCGCTGGGTGTCAGGGGTGGTGGTGGTGGTGGTGGTGATTATTATTTAAAGTCAGAATCCTGCTCTGTTGCCCAGGCAGGAGCACAGGGGCATGCTCACAGACACCCCAAACTCCAACTCCTGAGCTCAGGCAATACTACTGCCTCGTCCCCTCAAGTGGCTGGTAGCACAGGCCTGTGCCACCAAGCCTGGCTAATATTTGGATTTATTTTTGAAGGCCGAGATTAGGTCTCGTCACCTATCCTGGGATGGTGTGGAACCGGCAGACTCAGGCCATCCACTCTCCAGGATCTCCGAAGTGCCAAAATGCCAGGCTGAGACCCTGATCCTGGTGTGTGGTTGTGGTGGTGGTGGTTGTTGGTATTATTATTCTGAGTCAGAGTCCCGCTCATTCTTCCAGGCCAGAGCACAGGGGCCTGCTCTCGGCCACCATAGGCTCCACTGACAGGGCTCTGGCTATCCTCCCACTGCGGCCTCCCAAGTGGCTGGAATGACAGGTGTGCACCACCATGCTCAGCTCATTATTTGGGGCTTCTTGTAGAGATGATTCTCTCCAAGGGGCCTGGGCTTGTCTTGAACCTGGAGGCTGGGCCATCTTCTCAACTTGGCCTCCCAGAACACTGGGATGAGAGGCGTGAGCCCCAGCGCCCATCCTCTGCACCCTTATTGTGCTCCACCCTGAGGCCCACTCTCTTTTATGACGCAGGACTGGAGAGAGTACAGCCAGAGTCACCAACTGAGCCCTCCCCAGGGGGAGTGCCAGATGCAGGGGCATGTCTCTGTCTGGGCACCCACCCTTCCACTTGCCTCATTCCCCAGGATCGACTGGCACATTCCTCCCAGGGGCTGCCTCGGGAAAAGGAAGGGCATGACTGTCAAACATTTGCAGGGGTGGGGATCGCCAGGTGACTCACGCCTGTCTCCTTGGCACTCAGAGAGGACGAGGGGGGCATATGAACAGAGTTCAGGAGCTCGTGAGCAGGGTGGACACCATAGCAAGCCTGCACCTGGACCCCAAGCAAAACACAGAAAACCTTGGGTGAGGGTAGGCCTCATGGGAGGATTGCCTCTGGCCCAGAGTTCAAGACCAGGCAGGAAGACCAGGATGTGGACAAAGGGAAAGCCTGTGATCGGAGCTGCTTGGGAGGCCCAGGCCGACAGAATGGCCCAAGTTGGGTTGCTTGAGAGCAGCCTGGGCAACTTAGTGAGGAAATAAAAGAAAGAAAAGAAAGAAAGAAAGAAAGAAAGAAAGAAAGAAAGAAAGAAAGAAAGAAAGAAAGAAAGAAAGAAAGAAAGAAACCCATTCTTTTGCAAACATATTGCCCCAGACCTACTCTCCCAACCTTTCCACATGTGATGGTCCTCCAGCTCGGCACCTTCCAGCCCAACCCAGACCAATGCCTGCCCCCACTTTGGTGCGGGAGTTCCCAAGGCTACCTGTCCACATTCCTGCCGGTTCGCCTCTCTGAGGTGAGAAATATGCCACAGGCAGGCTGACCTGCTGACTCAGCAATGAGGACCTTCCTCCAAGAAAAGCCAGGGACACATCTCTTACCTGGGAACAATTCTTACCCCCAAGCCCATTTTTCCTGGCTCAAAAGCCAGTCGCCCTGTGAACACAGCATGGAGAGTTGAGAAACTGTGTACAATTCTGATGCTTTTGGAGACAGGGTCTGTTTCTGTGGCCCAGGCTGGGGCCCGGGGACCATCGGTCCTTGTCCTTGTCAAAATCGCGGGTTCCAGTGATCAACCCGCCTCAGTCTTTGGAGTGGCCAGCACGACAGGCACCTTGATGTCAGATCCCCTGTTTAGGTGGGTGCAGAGACAGGGTCTCTCTGCGTGGCTTGGGCTGGCCTTGGGCTCCTGGGCTCCAGCCATCCTCCCACTTCGGGCTCCCAGAGTACTGGGATTCCAGGCAAGGGCTACTGTGCCAAGACTTCTGGTTCATTTTTGATGAAGGATCAAAGCCGGATTTGGGGCTTAGCCTCATATTCCCAACACTGGGAGGTGGAGGCCAGGGGCCAGCCCCAGTCCATGGGCTGAGCAACGTGGCAAGACCTCGTCTCTACCCTCCATCCCAAATGAGCTGGCTGTGGTGGCATGTGCCTGTCGTTCTGGCTCAATGGAAGGCTGGGGAAAGGCTCGTCAGAGACTGGTGGGCCGATGCTGCGGTGACTGGGAGTGAGCCACCACCCTCCAGCCTGGGTGACGAAGTGAGACTCCTACTCAAAGAAAAAAAAGGAAAAAAAGAAGAGCATCAATTTTTGTATAGAGTTGGCATCATCATGAACAGATAGAGATCATTTGAGAAGGATGGCCCAGACTTGGGCATAGATTTTCTGAAAGAAGGTGGATTGCCAGACAATCAGGCTGTGACTTTGGGAATCTGAGGCAGTGGTCCACTGAAGCCTGGGGATTTGAGACCAGTCTGAGCCATGTAGCGAGACTTCATCACTCTGGGAATGCTAACACAGTAGTGGCGTATGGTAGTGACTGTGGCCCCGGCTACATGGGATGTGGTGGCATTCGTCCTGGGGCATTTTTTTGCATCATGCCCACAGACAGAACGTGCAAGACCTGGCTGGGCACCTTTGCTAATTGCCGTCAGACCCATGCCCTATGAGGCCAAGTCAGAGGGCAGTCTGAGACCAGGGGTTGGAGATCAGCCTGGGCAATGTGAAAAGACCTTGTCTCGGCAACAGGTCTACAAAATCGAGTCAGGCATGGTGGCCCCTAGACTCCCAGCTGCTCAGTGGCCAAGTCAGGAGGACTGCCTGAGACCCAGAGGTCGAGGCACTGGGAACCACACTCATGCCGGCATGCCCTAGCTAGGGCAATGGAGACTCCAGCAACAATAAAGATGCCTCCCTTGTGTGCCATGACAGGTGTCCCTGGCTCCCCAGGGACAGATATGCATGGGTGGGGAAAGATGGAGTGATCAGAAGAGGAAGGGGCCCACCCCAGTTTGAAGGTGGCAGACCAGGTGATTGGAACATCGACTGGCCATGGTATTGCCAGACAGATTTGATTGCTCTGTGCCCAATGGTCCCCCCAACTCGGGGCAGTAAGTTTCGTGAGCTCCCATGTGTCTTTGCTGTGGTTCACGAATGTGGAGGGTGGAGGCAGGCCTTCTAGGACACGTGACTGAAAAGTGGGATGGATGTGCCCAGTGGACACCTTTGATACCCCCGTGAATGACAGGCAACGTCGTGCCCTTTCCTCTCCCATCTCTGAGGGTGAGTCCTCACACTGAGTGGCAGGGGTGGTGGTGGTAGTGATGGTGGTGATTATTACTTTTTGGAGTCAGAATTCCTCTGTGTCACCCAGGCCAGAGAATAGGGGCCTGCTCTCGGCCACTATGGCCTCCACCGGGTGGGATCCAGTTATCCTCCTGCCATGGTCTCCCAAGTGGCCAGAACGAAAGGGGTGTGCCACCACAATGGTTCATTTTATAGGCTTCTTGTAGAGATGAGGTCTCGCCAAGGTGCCCAGGCTGGTCTCGTACCAGGGGGCTCAGGCCATCCTCTCACCTCAGGCTCCCAGAGCACCAAGATGACAGGCGTGAACCCCTGCACCCAGCCTGCACACTTCTTTTGGGGCCCCACTGTGAGACCCTTTCCTTCTGATGACCTGGGTTTCTGGGGAGGGTGGCCAGAGTCGCCCACCCATTCCTCCCCAGGTGTATCACCTGGCACAGGGTCATGTCTCTGCTGGGGCACCCACACCTCCACCCACCTTGTTCCCCAGGGTGGACCCCTTGCTTTGACCAGGAGCCTCCTCGGGGAAAGTGATGGCTTGACTGTCAAAACTTCTGGTGAGCGGGGACGGCTGGGCGACTCACACCTGTCTCCTCGGCACTCAGGGTGGCCGAGACTGGAAGAAGGCTGGAGCCTGGGAGTTCGAGACCAGGCTGGACACCATTGAAAGCCCCTACCTTGCCCCCAAGTAAAACCCTAACAACCTTGTGTGAGGGCAGGTCTCGGTGGGAGGTTCACATCTGACCAAGAGTTAAAGACCCGATTGGAAGACCAATGAAAATCCTGTGACCACAGGAGTTTGGGAGGCCCAGTCCGAGAGGATGACCAGAGTTGGGTGATTTGAGAGCAGCCTGAGCAACATAGTGAAGAAAGAAAAGAAAGAAAGAAAGAGAGAGAGAGAGAGAGAGAGAGAGAGAGAGAGAGAAAGAAAGAAAGAAAGAAAGAAAGAAAGAAAGAAAGAAAGAAAGAAAGAAAGAAATGCAATCTCTCGCAAACCTTCTGCCTTCAGCCCCACTCCTCTGGCCCCCACATGTGAGGGTCCCCAAAGTTCGGTACCTTCCAGCCCCAACCCCCACCCATTGCTCCTTTTGCTTTGGTGCATGAGTTCCTGAGGCTCCCTGGCCAGGTCCTTACTGGCTCTCCTCTCAGAGGTGAGAAATGTGCCCCAGGCAGGCCGATCATCTGATGCAGCAATGAGAACCTTACACCAAGACAGGCATGCACGCCAATACCTGGCTAATCTTTGGATTTATTTTTGATTGCTGAGACAAGGTCTCACCCTGTGTTCCGGGCTGGTGTTGAACCTGCAGTCTCAGGCCATCCACTCACCTGGGCCTCTGAAGGGCCAGAATGCCAGGCTGAGGCCTGGAGCCTGGCCTGCGGTTTTGGTGGTGGTGGTGGTTGGATTATTATTCTGATTCGGAGTCCCTCTCTCTTGCACAGGCCGGCATGCAGGGGTACGCTCACAGACAATGGGGACTCCACTTGCCAGGCTCAGGCAATCCTCCCATCTCAGCCCACCGAATGGAGCGCCAGTGTCAGAGAACAGCTTGTGCAAGGTTTTCGGAGACAGGTTCTGGCTATTTGGCCCAGAATGGGTCTTGGGGACATGGCCGTCCTTCACCACCAGCCTCGAATCATGGCCTGTGGTGATCCTCCCACCTAGCCACCAG
>NW_007261744.1:3825-5181 GCF_000164805.1 Carlito syrichta | reverse complement strand
TAGAGAAGAAAGAAAAGCAAGCAAGAAAGCAAGCAAGCAAGAAAGCAAGCAAGAAAGAAAGCAAGAAAGAAAGAAAGAAAGAAAGAAAGAAAGAAAGAAAGAAAGAAAGAAAGAAACTGCTGAAAGAAAGAAAGAAAGAAAGAAAGAAAGAAAGAAAGAAAGAAAGAAAGAAAGAAAGACACAAACTGTTGGGAGCCAGCCACGGAGGCCCACTGAGTGCTAGGGATCAGGAAGGGCTGTTGACCCTGAGACCACTAGGATGCGTTCAGGAGCTATTGACCCCATTTCCTCCCCCTTTCTACTCAGCACTAACCAGATTAAGCTCCTTTGAGCTCAAAACATAAAAACTCTGAGACCAGGAAGAACACAAGCTAACTTTAGAAGCTCATTGCTCCCATTCTTCCTCAAACTTCAGTTTTGGCTTTCACACAACTCATAATTCAAACTTGTGTCACATCTAAGAGCCTTAGTATTGGTCACAGGTTTCTGGGTCATGATCTTAGGATTTATTGAAGGAGTAAATTGTAGAATATAGTTTTAGAAGACAGCCATTTTGTTGAAAGAATGTGGCTGAGTTACTTGCAGGTAGCCCACTGTGATCTTTGGACTGGACCAAATTCTAATTCTGGGATGGGCCACTTTCGTTTGTAAAGTAAATACTTAAGATTCTATAGAATTGTTTAACTTGGTATAAATCAATTAGCTTAGGATGAAAAAAGTTTACAGAATATGTCAGTCACGGATTAGGTTATACATTGTTATGGGATTTTAAAATTATCATATAAAAAGGGTTTAAAGACAATCATTCATTAAGTTTTCATGGATTAAGTTTTCTAGTGGGTGGGGGACGCCCCTCCCACATCTGACTTTGTGTATAAAAGACCCGTTGTAATTCCCAATAACACACATCACTTCTGCACTAGACCAGAGTCCAGTCTCTTTCTTTCTCTCTCTCTCTCTTTTCTTCCCCCCAATCGCCAATGCTGTCTCCACCTTTGGGGTACCCTGAAACTGGCTGGAGCTGGTCCCTGGCAAGAAACAAACAAACAAACAAACAAACAAAGAAGAAACAAAGGAAAGAAGGAAGGAAGGAAGGAAGGAAATTAAGAAAGAAAGAAAGAAAGAAAGAAAGAAAGAAAGAAAGAAAGAAAGAAAGAAAGAAAGAAAGAAAGAAAGAAAGAAAGAAAGAAAAACAGAATCCATTCTACTGGAAAGCTTCTTTCCTCAGTCTCCCATGCTTCCCCTATATGTGAGTCTCCCCCAAACTTAGTACCTTCCAGCCCCAATCCCCCCAATGGCTGATGCTCTTTGGTGTGGGAGATCCTGAGCTTTCTATTCGTGTTCATGCTGACTCTC
>NW_007261744.1:0-1399 GCF_000164805.1 Carlito syrichta | reverse complement strand
CTCTCACTCTGTCACCCAGGTCGGGGAGCAGCAGCCCGCTCTCGGCCACCACAGCCTGCACCGGCTGGTCTACGGCAATACTCCCACCATGGCCTCCTGAGTGGCGGCTCCATGCTTGGCTCATTTTTTTGGCGATAGGTGTGCGCCTCCATGCTTGCCTCATTTTTTGGCTTCTTGTAGAGATGACATATTCCCAAGATGCCTGGGCTGGTCTTGAACCGGGGCTCAGGATATCCTCTGTCCTTGCCCTCCCAATGTGCCTTGATGACAGGTGTGAGACCACCCGCCCGGCCTCCACATCCCTCAGGGATCCTGCCCATGAGTACCTCCCCCCTCCAATGATCTGGGACCCCTGTATGGGTGGTTGGAGTTGCCCGCCATACCCTCTCCTGGGGAAGCACCTGGCACAGGGGCATGTCTCCACCAGGACCCCAAACCCTCCACCTGCCTTGTATCCCAGGGTGAATCCACACGCTCCTACCAGGGGCTTCCTTGGGGAAAGGGAGGGTGTGACTCTCAAACATGTGGGGAGGCAGGGATGGCCGAGTGATTCACTCCTGTCTCTTCTGCACTCAAGGAAAGCCGAGACAGGGAAATAACCGGAGCCTGGGAGCTCGAGGCAGGGCTGGACATCATAGCAACCCGTATCTCCACACCAAGCAAAACCCAGGAAACCATGATTGAGTGCATGCCTTGGTGGGAGGATCCCCTTGGCCCAGAGTTCAAGACAAGGCTGGAAGAACAGAATGTTTACCAAATGAAAAGCCTGTGATCACACCAGTTTGGGAGTCCCAGCTTGAGACGATGGCCCAAGTTAGGTGATTTGAGAGCAGCCTGGGAAACCGAGTGAGGAACGAAAAGAAAGAAAGAAAGAAAGAAAGAAAGAAAGAAAGAAAGAAAGAAAGAAAGAAAGAAAGAAAGAAAGAAATTCTTTCTCCTGCAAACCTTCTGCCCTCAGTCCCTCCCCTTCACCAGCTCCACATGTGAGGGTCCCCCAAGCTTGGCAAGTTCCATCTCCAACCCTGCCCAATGCTGCCTCTGCTTTGGTGCGTGAGTCCCCAAGGCCCCCAAGCCAGGTTCCTGCTGACTTTCCTCTCCAAGATGAATAATGTGCCCCTGGCAGGCTGACCCACCGACTCGAAAACGACTACCTTCTGCTAAGAAATGCCTGGGACACAACCCTCACCTGGGGACATTTCTTCCCCCCAATCACATTTTTCCAGGCTTTGAAGTCAGTCGCCCTGTGAACACATCACACACAGTTGAGAATCTGTGTACGAGTTTGATGTTTTTGGAGACAGGTTCTGGCTATTTGGCCCTGAATGGGTCTTGGGGACATGACCGTCCTTCACCACCAGCCTCGAATCATGGCCTGTGGTGATCCTCCCACCTAGCCACC
>NW_007261743.1:12813-14250 GCF_000164805.1 Carlito syrichta | reverse complement strand
CCTGGTCTCGAGCTCCCAAGATCAGGCCCTCATCTCGCCTTGGCCTCCCAAGTGCCGAGGAGACAGGCATGTGTTGCCTGACCGTCTCTGTGCCCCCGAAGTTTTGAGAGTCATGACCTCCCTTTCCATAAGGCATCCCCTGGGAGAAGTCAGCTAGTCTAGCTTGGGTAGGTAGGCAGGTGGAGGGTTGGGTGCCCTGGCAGAGACATGCCCCTGCTCCTGGAGCTCCTACCAGGTTTTCAGAAGATTCGGTCCTTGCGGTGGGGTCCAGAGAGGGGTGTGGAGGCAGGAAGCAGGAGTTCATGCCTCTTATCCCGGCACTCTGGGAATTTGAAGCGAGAGAACGGCCTGAGTTCCCGGGTTCAAGACCAGTCTGGGAAACTTGCAGGACCTCGTCTCTACAAGAAGTCAAAAATAAGAACCGAGCATGGTTGTGCACACCTATCATTCCAGCCACTCAGGAGGCCATGGTAGGAGGATCACCAAAACCTATTCGGTGGAGGCCTAAGTGGCGAGAACTGGCTTCTGTGCTATAGCCTGAGGGAAAGAGCAGGACTCCCACTCAGAATAATAATACCAACCACTACCACCTGGTCTGGTCTCTAACACACAGGCTCCAGTGGTCCCCGCCTTGTCCTTCAAAAGCCACAGTCCATTCAGAATGTCTGCTGATCCACTGCCTTTCAGGAACTCTACGCCTAAGGTTGAGGCCACCTTCCCCAATGATCTTGGTCAACAACAACAACTGGCTGGCTCAGGGACTCAGCCTGTCATCCCGGCACTTCGGAGGCCAAGGAGAGTGCAAGGCCTGAGCCTTCGGGTTTGAGACTAGCCTGGGACACTGGGCAATACCTTTTCTCGGCCATCAAAAATAAATCCAAAGATTAACCGGGCATGGAGCCTGGTCTCAGCACCTGGGATCTCAGCTTCCCATCTCAGCTTCCCTGAGTACCGAAGAGGCAGGTGTGAGTCTTCGGCCACCCCCCCAATGGTTTAAGAATCACACCCTCCCTTTCCATGAGGCGGCAAATGGGAAGAGCGAGTGGGTCCACCCTTGAAATTGAGGCAGGCAAAGGGGTGGGCACCCCATTGCCTTCGATCATGCATCCAAGAAGGTCTGCCTCCAGCCTCAACAGTCCTGTTCCATGGCAAAGACTAGTGTGAGCTCACAGAAGAGACAGCCCCGAGTTAGGGTGGCCATCGGGCACAGAGCAATCAAGGCCGTCTGACAATGCCACAGTCAGCCCATATTCCAGTTGCCTGGTTCAGCCACCTTCTGGTGGGGCAAGGACCGCTTTGTCTCCCAATCACTCCACCATCCCCTGCCCACACAGATCTTTCCTTGTGGAGCCATGGACGCCCATCGTGACACCCATGGGAGGCCTGTTTTTTGTCACTGGAGTCTCCCTCGGCTGGGATGGGTTGCAGGGGCATGAT
>NW_007261743.1:12332-12793 GCF_000164805.1 Carlito syrichta | reverse complement strand
TGCTATGGTGTCCAACCTGGTCTCAAGCTCCTGGGCTCCAGCCATCTACCCATCTTGGCCTCTCTGAGTGCTGGGAGACAGGTGTGAATCACCAGACCATCCTCACCCCCCGAAGGTTTGAGAGTCACACCCTCCCTTTTCCCGTGGCATACCCAGGGAGGAGCAGGCTGGACCACACTGGGGAACAAGGTGGGTGAAGAGGTGTTCTTCCCAGTGTAGATACACAACTGCAACAGGCACTCCCCCCAGTGAGGCCTCAGCAGGTGACTCTGGCCACCATCTCTGGGGTTGGGTCTTTGTGAGGGAGAGGGCCTCATGGTGGGGTCCCAAGAAGTGTGTCCATAGTTTTGGCCCACCAGTCTCCAGCGAGACTTTCCCTGACCTTCTGAGGATGACAGGCGTGCACAAAAATGCCCAGGTCATTTGCAATGGAAGGTAGAGACAAGGTCTCGCCAAGTTGC
>NW_007261743.1:0-12312 GCF_000164805.1 Carlito syrichta | reverse complement strand
TCAGCCTCCCAAGTGCTGGGATGAAAAGACTGAGCCCCCGGGCCCGATCTCACTCATTCATCAAAAATGAACCAGAAAGCCTGGTGCAGCATCCACACTTGGAATCCCAGCACTCTGGGAGGTTGAGGCAGAAGGATGGCTGGATCCCAGGATCCCATGACCAGCCCAGGCTATGCAGGGAGACCCTGTCTCCACATCCATCCAAACTAGGTGTCTGGGGATGAGGTATCTGTCATCCCAGTCACTCCGTTGGCTGACGTGGGTGGATCACCAGAACTCGCGATTCTGAAGCTGGCAGAGAACAATGGTCGTGTCCCCAGGCCACGGCCTGGGCCACAGAGGCAGACCTGTCTCCAAAGACATTAGAATCATACACAGATAATCAAACTGCATGTGGTGTGTTCACAAGACGACTGGCTTTAGAGCAGGACAAATGGAATGGTGGGGGAAGAAACGTCCTTAGGTAAGGGATGTGTCCTTGGCCTTCCTTGGTGGAAGGTCCTCATTGCTGAGTCAGAGGGTCAGCATGCCTGGGCACATTTCTCATGTCAAAGAGGAGAGCTGGCAGGAACCCGGCCATGGAGTCTCGGAAACTTCTGATCCAAAGCGGAGGCAGCCATTGGGTTGGTTGTGGCTAGAATGTGACAACCTTGGGACACCCTCATATGTGGGAGGGCAGGGGGGAAGGACTGATGGTAGAAGATTTGCAGGAGAATGGATTTCTTTCTTTCTTTCTTTCTTTCTTTCTTTCTTTCTTTCTTTCTTTCTTTCTTTCTTTCTCTCTTCTCTCTCTCTCTCTTCTCTCTCTCTCTCTCTCTCTCTCTCTCTTCTTCTCTCTTTCTTTCTTTTCTTTCCTCACTAGGTTGCCCAGGCTGGTCTCTAACCGTCCATCTCAGGCCATCCTCTCAGCCCAGACCTCCCAGACTGCTGCAATCACAGGCTTTCCATTTGGTCGACATCCTGGTCTTCCTGCCTGGCCTTGAACTCTGGGTCAGAGACGATCCTTCTGCTGAGGTCTGGCCTCACCCAAGGTTTTCTGGGTTTTGCTTAAGGTTGTGATGGGGGCTTGCTATGGTGCCCAGCCTGGTCTCGAGCTCCCAAGATCAGGCCCTCATCTCGCCTTGGCCTCCCAAGTGCCGAGGAGACAGGCATGTGTTGCCTGGCCGTCTCTGTGCCCCCGAAGTTTTGAGAGTCATGACCTCCCTTTCCATAAGGCATCCCCTGGGAGAAGTCAGCTGGTCTAGCTTGGGTAGGTAGGCAGGTGGAGGGTTGGGTGCCCTGGCAGAGACATGCCCCTGCTCCTGGAGCTCCTACCAGTGTCCAGGTTTTCAGAAGATTCGGTCCTCACGGTGGGGTCCAGAGAGGGGTGTGGAGGCAGGAAGCAGGAGTTCATGCCTCTTATTCCGGCACTCTAGGAATTTGAAGCGAGAGAACTGCCTGAGTTCCCGGGTTCAAGACCAGCCTGGGAAACTTGCAGGACCTCGTCTCTACAAGAAGTCAAAAATAAGAACCGAGCATGGTTGTGCACACCTATCATTCCAGCCACTCAGGAGGCCATGGTAGGAGGATCACCAAAACCTATTCGGTGGAGGCCTAAGTGGTGAAAACTGGGTTCTGTGCTATAGCCTGAGGGAAAGAGCAGGACTCCCACTCAGAATAATAATACCAACCACTACCACCTGGTCTGGTCTCTAACACACAGGCTCCAGTGGTCCCCGCCTTGCCCTTCAAAAGCCACAGTCCATTCAGAATGTCTGCTGATCCACTGCCTTTCAGGAACTCTACGCCTAAGGTTGAGGCCTCCTTCCCCAATGATCTTGGTCAACAACAACAACTGGCTGGCTCAGGGACTCAGCCTGTCATTGCGGCACTTCAGAGGCCAAGGAGAGTGCAAGGCCTGAGCCTTCGGGCTTGAGAACAGCCTGGGACACTGGGCAATATCTTTTCTCGGCCATCAAAAATAAATCCAAAGATTAACCGGGCATGGAGCCTGGTCTCAGCACCTGGGATCTGGCCACCTTCCCATCTCAGCTTCCCTGAGTACCGAAGAGACAGGTGTGAGTCATCGGCCACCCCCCCAATGGTTTGAGAATCACACCCTCCCTTTCCATGAGGCGGCCAATGGGAAGAGCGAGTGGGTCCACCCTTGGGATCGAGGCAGGCAAAGGGGTGGGCACCTCATTGCCTTCGATCATGCATCCAAGAAGGTCTGCCTCCAGCCTCCACAGTCCTGCTCCATGGCAAAGACTAGTGTGAGCTCACAGAAGAGACAGCCCTGAGCTAGGGTGGCCATCGGGCACAGAGCAATCAAGGCCGTCTGACAATGCCACAGTCAGCCCATATTCCAGTTGCCTGGTTCAGCCACCTTCTGGTGGGGCGAGGACCCCTTTGTCTCCCAATCACTCCACCATCCCCTGCCCACACAGATCTTTCCTTGTGGAGCCATGGACGCCCATCGTGACACCCATGGGAGGCCTGTTTTTTGTCACTGGAGTCTCCCTTGGCTGGGATGGGTTGCAGGGGCATGATCGTGGCTCCCAGGGTTTGACATGAGGGGCCCAGGCAGTCATGCTGCCTCAGCCATCAAGCATCTGGGACTTCAGGGACCACCATGCATGACTCGATATTGGGAACCTCTTGACGAGATGAGGTCTGGCCACATAGCCCGGGCTGGTCTCTAAACCTGGGACTCAGGCAGCCTCCCACATCAACTTTCCAGTGCACGGGACTGACGGCCATGTGCCACGGTTGCCAGCATGTACTCACATGTACTGTCAGCAGGGCATCGCAGACATGCCCCAGGATGAAGTCCACTGTATCCTGTGCAGCTGGGACACCACACACCACCACACATGACTCAAGGGTTTGTGTTCGGGGGAGTGATGTGGTCTCATCACATGGCCCAGTCTGGTCTCTAACACCAGGCTCCAGTGGTCCCCGCCTTGCCCTTCCAAAGCCACAGCTCATTCAGAATGTCTGCTTATCCATGGCCTTTCAGGAACTCTACGCCCAAGGTTGCAGCCTCCTTCCCCAATGATCTCGGTCTGTTCATGATTATCCCAAATCCATATACAAATGGATGCTGTTTTCTTTCCTTTTCCTTTTTGAGTCACAGTCTCACTCCATTGCACAGACTGGAGGGTGGTGGCTTGCTCTCGACCACTGCGAACTCGGCCCGCCAAGCTCCAGTGAGTCTTCCCCCACTGGCCTTCTGAGGAGTCGAGGCTGGTGGTTAACGACAGTTGTGTCCCCGGGCCCCAGCCTGGACCACAGAGCCAGACCCTCTCTTCAAAAACATCAGAATCATACACAGATTCTCAACTGTGCGGGTTGTGTTCACAGGGTGACTGGCTTTAGAGCCAGGAAAAATGGTATTGGGAAAAGAAATGTCCCTGGGTGAGGAATTTGTCCCTGGCCTTTCTTGACAGAAAGTTCTCATTGCTGAGTCGGAGGCTCAGCCTGGCTGGCACACATTTGACACCTTGGAGAGGAGAGGCGGCAGGAACCCCTCCAGGGAGTCTCAGGAACTCCCACACCAAAGTGGGGCCAGCCATTGTGGTGGTTGAGGTTGAAAGATGCCAAGTTTGGGGGACATTCACATTTTGGGAGGGAAGGATTAGGGCAGAATATTTGCAGGAGAATGGATTTATTTATTTCCTTCCTTCCTTCCTTCCTTCCTTCCTTCCTTCCTTCCTTCCTTCCTTCCTTCCTTCCTTTCCTCCTTTCTTTCCTTTTATTTTCTTTCCTCACTCGGTTGCCCATACTGCTCTCAAACTGCCGAACTTGGGCCATTCTCATGACCTGGGTTTCTCATACTGCTGCAATCACACATTTTCCATATGGTCAACATCCTGGTCTTCCTTCCTGATCTTGAATTGTGGGCCAGAGGTGATCCTCTCCCTGAGACCTGCCCTCACCCAAGGTTTTCTAGGTTTTGCTTGGGGTCTAGGTGGGGGCTTGCTATGGTATCCAGTCTGTTCTCGTGCTACCAATTCTGTCCATCTTCCCGCCTTGGCCTCCCCAAGTGCCAGGGAGACAGGCATGTGTCGCCTGGCCGCCCCACCCCACCAAAGGTTTGATAGTCATGCCCTCCCTCTCCCTGAGGATCCCCAGGGGAGGTGCCAGTGGGTCCAACCTAGAGAACAAGATGGGGGGAACGGTCACGCTGGCAGAGACACGCCCATGTGCCAAGCGCTCCTACCATAGAGGACTCAGCAGGCAAATACAGCTGCCTGCTTTGGGGTACTGAGACATTGGAAGGGAGTGGGCCTCACAATAGGGGCCCAAGAGTATAGTGGAGGCCAGGAGTGGGGGCTCACAACTGTCATCATGGCAGTCTGGCAGGCTGAGGCCAAAGAATGGCCTGAGCCCCCGGATTCAAGACCAGTCTGGGCACCTTGGAGAAACTTCGTCTCTGCAAGATGCCAGAAAATGAGCTGAGCTTGGTGGTGAAGGCCTTTTGTTCCAGTCACTTGGAAGCCCTCAGCAGAAGGATCACCAGAGCCCAGCTGGCGGAGGCCGTGGTGGCTGAGAGTGGGCCCAGGAACTCCAACCTGGGCGACAGTGCAGGAATCCAACTCAGAAAAATAATACCAACCACCATCACCACAACAAACACAGGCTGGGCTTAGTGGCTCAGCATGGCATCCCTGCCTTTTGGAGGCCCAGGTGAGTGATGGCCTGAGACTGCGGGTTCGACACCAGCCTGGGTCATAGGCAAGATCTGGTGTCTTCCATCATAAATAAATCCAAAGATTAACCAGGTGTCGTGGCGCAGGCCTGTGGTTCCAGCCAATATGTGGACTGAGAAGGGAGGATCGCCTGAGCCCGGCAGGTGAAGTCCACAGTAGCCGTGAGCATGCCCTTGATTCCAGTCATATAGAGCAGGATTCTGACTCCATATAATAATAATCACCACCACCACCACCTCTGAAACCCGGCATGTGGTGTCACCCTCAGGGATGGGAGAGGAAAATGCACTTTGCGGCCTGACATTTGTGGGAGGTTTCAAAAGCGGCCACTGGGCATGCCCATCCAGAACCTTTGGCCATGCACCCCAGAGGGCCTTCCTCCACCATCCACATTCGTGCCCCACAGGAAAGACATGTGTGAGCTCACGGAACAAATGGGCCTAGCTAGGGTGGCCATCGGACACAAAGTGATCAAGGTGGCTCAGCAAGGCCACAGCCAGCCCAGGTTCCTGTTACCCTGTCTTACACTTTGGGTGTGGGGAGGGCCCCCTCCTCTCCCTATTACTGCATTGACCCCTCCCATGCAGACATTTCCCTCAGGGAGCCGGGGATGCCCATGTTGATGCACGTGGGAGGCCTCTTTTTGTCACCACAGTCTCCATCGGCCAGGCTGGGGTGCCGCAGCATGATCATGGCTCCCAGGGCCTCGACCTGTGGGGCTCAGGCTGGTCCTCCTGCCTCAGCCCCAAGTAGCTGGGAACCCGGGGGCCACCACGCCTGTCTCGATTTTGGGGACCTCTCACCGAAATGAATTCTGGCCAAGTCACTCTGGCTGGTCTCCAACCCCTGGACAAAGGAAGCCTCCCACCTCAGCCTCCCAAGGTGCAGGGGACACAGTGCCTGGCCTGGACTCACACATTCTGTTGGTGGGTGTGATGCAAAGGAACACCCTGGTTAGAAGGCCACTGTATCCCATGTAGCTGGGACCATGAGTGCCACCATGCGTGACTCCAGTGTTTGCATTTTGGGGAGCGACGAGGTCTCACTTCGTGACCCAGGCTGGTCTCGAATTCTTGGGCTCCAGCGGTCCCCTGCCTCAGCCTCCCAAATCCACAGTCAATTTTCTGCCAATCCACCATCTTTCGGGAACTCTAGGCCCAAGGCTGGACTCTCCTACCCAAATGACCTCTGTTAGTTCATGATGATCACAAAACCATACACATATGAATGCTTTTCTTTTTTTTCCCTTTTTTCCTTTTTTCCTTTGAGTCAGTGTCTCACTCCGTTGCTCAGGCTGGAGGGGGGTAGCTCACTCCCGGCCACCACAGCCTCAGCCAGCCGGGCTTCAACAAGCCTTTCCCCGGCCTTCCAAGGAGCCAGAACGACAGATATGCACCAACATGCCTGGCTCATTTTGGATGGAGGGTGGAGATGAGGTCTCGCCTGGTGCCCGGGTCAGAGGGTTGGCCTGCCTGGGTCACATTTCTGACCTCGGAGAGGAAAGTCGGCATAAACCCAGCCAGGGAGCCACGGGAACTCCCACACCACTGTGGGGGCAGCCATTGGGGGGTTGGGACTGGAGGGTGCTGAGCTTGGGGGACCCTCACATGTGGGGGGAGGGTAGAAGGTTTGCAAGAGAATGGATTTATTTCTTTCTTTCCTTCCTTTCTTCTTTTTTCTTCTTTCTTTCTTTCTTTCTTTCTCTTTCTTTCTTTCTTTCTTTCTTTCTTTCTTTTCCTCTCTCTCCCTCTTTTTTCCTCACTAGGTAGCCTTGGCTACTCTCAAACTGCCCAATTTGAGCCATCCTCTCGGCCTGGGCTTCCCAAAGTGCTCGATCACAGGCTTTCCATTTGGTCAGCAACCTGGTCTTCCTGCCTGTTCTTGAAATCTTGGCTGGAGGTGATCCTCCCTCCAAGGCCTGCCCTCACCCAAGGATTTCTGGGTTTTGCTTGGGGTCAAGGTGGGGACTTCCTATGATGTCCAGTCTGGTCTCAGTTCCTGGACTACAACCATCTTCCCATCTCGGCCTCCTCGGGTGCCAGGGAAACAGGCATGAGTCACCTGGTTGGCCCCCTTCTGATGGTTGGAGAGTCACACCCTAACTTTCCCCGTGGTGGCCCATGGGAGCAGCGAGCGTGTCCACCCTGGGGATCACAGCAGGTAGAGTGGTGGGTGCCCCGGAGCCTTTGGCCACACATCCCAGTCGGCCTGCCTCCACCCTCCACAGTCATGCCCCATGGAAAATATGCATGTGAACTCCTGGAACACACGGTCTTGAGTTAGGGCAGCCATCGAGCACAGAGTGATCAAGGCAGTCCGGCAACACTGCAGCCATCCCAGGTTCCAGTTGCCCGGTTCTGCCTCTTTTGAGTGTGTAGAAGGCCTCTTCCTCTTCCCATCACCCCATCGTTCCCAGCCCACGAGGATCTATCCCTGGGGAGCTGTGGACACCTGTCTTAATGCAAGTGGGAGGCATCATTTTTGTCACAGGAGTATCCGTCGGCCAGGCTGGGGTGTGGCAGCATGATTGTGCCTCCTAGGGCCTTGACCTGAAGGGCTCATACAGTCCCCCCACCTCGGCCGCCAAGCAGCTGGGACTCCAGGGGCTGCCATGCCTGACTCGATTTTGGGTACCTCTTGCCAAGATGAGTTCTGGTCACACCGCCCAGCTAGTCTCCCAACTCGGGACTCAGGAAGCCTCCCAACTAGGCCTCCAAGGGCGTGGGACACACGGCTCTGAGCCACAGTGCCTGGCCTCTACTCACAAGTGCTGTCGGCGGGAGTGAGGAAAAGGTATTTCCTGGTATGGAGAATACCACCTCCTGTGTAGCCGGGAATGTGTTCAAAACCACGTGCGACTCGAGTGTTTGTGTTCTGGGGAGAGACTAGATCTTGCTACGTGGCCCAGGCTGGCCTCGAACCCCCAGGCTCCAGTGTTCCCCTGCCTCAGCCTCCCAAACCACAGACTGAATGTCTACTGATCCACTGTCTTTTGGGAACTCTATACCCAAGGCTGTGGTCTCCTTCCCCAATGATCTCTGTCTGTTTACGATGATCCCAACTCCATTCAAAAAGATGCTCTTCTTTCCTTTCCTTTTATTTTTGGGATGTAGTCTCACTCCATTGCCCAGACTCTAGGGCAGTGGCTCACTCCTGGTCAATGCAGCCACAGCCTGATGGGCTCCAGCGAGCCTTCCCCCTCCGGACCTTCCAAGGAACTGGAACAACAGGCCTGCACCACCAGAACCAGTACATTTGGACTGGAGGGTAGAGAGGAGGTCTTGCCGAGTTGCCCATGTACATCTCAGACCCCCGGGCTTGGGCCGTTCAGTGGCCTCAGTCTGCCAAATCACTGGGATGACAAGGTTGAGCCCTTGAGCCTGGCCTAGATCCTTCATTGAAAAGGAACTAGAAGCCTGGGTGTGGCAGGCCACACTTGGAATCGCAGCACTCTGGGAGGCCCAATCAGGATGATGGCTGTAGACCAGGAGCTCAATGCCAGTCCTGGCCATGCAGGGAGACCCCGTCTCCGCACTCATCCACACAGGGTATCTAGGGTTGTTGTGCCCATTGTCCAGGACACTCCAGACAGAGGCTGAGATGGGAGGGTCTCCGGAGACTGCAATTTTGGGTGAATGATGGTCATTTCCCCGAGCCCCAACCTGGACCACAGAATCAGACCCTGTCTCCAAAAACAAGAGAATTGTACACAGATTCTCAACTGCGCGTGGTGTGTTCAAAGGGCGACTGATTTTAGAGCCAGAAAAAATGGGACTGGGGAGAAAAATATCCCTGGGTGAGGGATGTGTCCCGGGCCTTTCTTGGCAAAAGGTCCTCATTGCCGACAGAGAGTCAGCCTGCCTGGGCCACATTTCTCACCTTGGAGATGGGAGCCGGTAGGAACCCTGCCAGGGAGCCTTGGGAACTCCCATACCAAAGCAGGGGCAGCAATTTTTGGGGGGTTGGGAAAGAAAGGTGCTCTGTTTGGGGGTCCCTCATATGTGGGGGTGGGGGGTAAGGACTAAAGGCAGAATTTTTGCAGGCGAATTGATTTTTTTGTTGACTTAGATTTTCTTTCTTTCTTTCTTTCTTTCTTTCTTTCTTTCTTTCTTTCTTTCTTTCTTTCTTTCTTTCTTTTCCTCTCTCTCTCTTTTGTGTCTTCACTAGGTAGCCCTGGCTGCTCTCAAATCACCCAACTCAGGCTTTCCTCTTTACCTCGGCCTCTCAAACCTGTGATCACAGGCTTTCTATTTGGTCGACATCCTGTTCTTCCTGCCTAGTCTTGAACTCTGGGTCTGAGGCAATCCTCCCACCGAGGCATGCCCTCACCCCAGGTTTTCTGGATTTGTATTGGGGTCATGGTGGGGGCTTGCTATGGTGTCCAGAATGATCTCAGCTCCCAGGCTCCAGCCATCTTCCCAGCTGGGCCTCTCTGAGTGCCGAGGAGACAGATGTGAGTCGCCCTGCTGCCCCCTGATGGTTTGAGAGTCACCCTCCCTTTTCATGAGATGGCCCCTGGGAGGAGCGAGTGGGTCCACCATGGGGATTGAGGTGGCAGAGTGGTGGGCACCCTGGCAGTGACATGCCCTTGCAACTGTTGCTTCCCAGGGGTAGGATCAGCAGGTGACTCCGGGTGCTCTCTCCAGGTTCTCAGGTGATCTGAAGGGTGCGGACCTCATGGTGGGGCCCCAAGAATTGTGTGAAGGGCTGAGGGGGCACATACATGTAACACCAGTGCTTTTGGAGTCCGATGTGGGAGGATGGCCTTAGTACCCAGGTTCCAGACCAGCCCAGGCACCTTGGAGAGACCTCATCTCTACAAAAAATAACAACAACAAAATGATCCAAACATCGTGGTGCATGCTGCTCATTCCAGCCACTCACGAGGCAGCAGCGGGAAGGTTGCTGGAACCCTGCCAGTGCAGACCACGTTGGCAAAGAGCAGGCCCCTGCACTCCGGTCTGGGTTACAGTTCGGGACTCCGAATCAGAATAATAATACCAATCACCACCACCAAAACCATAGGCCAGCCTCAGGGGCTCAGAATGGCATCCTGGCCCTTTGGAGATAGAGGTGAGTGAACGGCCAGAGTCTGCGTGTTCGAGACCAGTCTGGGACACTGGGACAGACCTCATCTGAGTCATCAAAGATAAATCAAAAATTTAGCCTGGAGTGTTGGTGCAGGCCTGTGGTTCCAGCCACTTGGGGATGTGAGGTGGGAGGATCGCCTGAGCCTGGCCGGTGGAGTCTGCGGTGGCCATGGGCATGCCCTTGCACTCCAGCCTGGGTGACAGACCAGGATTCCAACTTCAAATAATAATAATCACTACCACCACTACTACCACCACCCCTGGAACAAAGAGAAATGAGTCACTCTCAGGGATGGGAGAGAAAAAGGCATTTTCCAGCATGTCATTTGCATGAGGTTTCATAGGTGGCTACCAGGTATGTCCATTCTGTGCCTTCGGCCATGCGTGCCAGAAGGCCTGCCTCCATCCTCCACACTCATACCACATGGTGAAGACGTGTATGAGCTCATGGAACAGACAACCGTGAGATAGGGCAGCCATCAGGCACAGAGCAATCAAGGGGGTCCAGCAACACCACGGCCAACCCTGATTCCGGTTGCCTGGTTTGCCTCCTTCGGGTGAGGGTAGGCCCATTCCTTTCCCAATGATTCCATCACCCCCTGCCCACATGGATCTTTCCCTGGGGATCCATGGACACCTGTCATGATACACATGGGAGGTGTAATTTTTGTCGCCAGAGTCTCCATCGGTTGGGATGGGTCACGGCAGCACAAACGTGTCTCCCAGGCTCTCAACCTGCTGGGCTCAGGTGGTCCTCCCTCCTCGGCCCCAGAGCATCCGGGACTCAAGAGACCACCATGCTTGACTTGATTTTGGGGATCTCTCACTGAGACGAGGTCTGTCAAATTTTCCCAGGCTGGTCTCTGACCCCTGGGCTCATGTAGCCTCCCTCCTCAGCTGCCCAGGGTGTGGGACTGATGGTTTTAAGCCATGGTGCATGGCCTGGACTAGTATGTTCTGTCAGGAATGCCCTGGGATGGAGGCCACAACATCCCAGAATGACAGACGCACCCCACCATGCCCGACTCATTTGGAATGGAGGGTAGAGAGGAGGGATCACCGATTTGCCTGGTCAGATCTCAGCCTACATGTGGGGGCTGGCCAATGGATCAGTTCCCAAAGCACTGGGATGATGATGCTGAGCATCCAAGCACGATCTCAATCCTTCATCAAAAGCAAACCAGAATGCCTGGCACAGCATCCCACTACTGGTATCCCAGCGCTCTTGGAGGCCAAGGCTGGAGGATGGCTGGAGCCCAGAAGCCCAAGGTCAGCCTGGTCCATGCAGTGAGACTCCGTCTCTGCACAAATTCAAACAAGGTGATTCAGGATCAAGGTGCCAGTTGTCCTAGTCACTCTGGAGCATGAGGCTGGGCGATTGCCAAAACCCTCGATTTTGAGGCTGGTGGAGAACGACGGTCATGTCCCCCAGTCCTGACCTGGCCCACATAGCCAGACCCTGTCTCCAAAAACATCAGAATCATACAGATTCTCAACTGAGCATGGTGTGTTCACAGGGCGATTGGTCTTAAAGCCATGAAAAAATGGGATTGCGGGGACAGAAATGTCCTGGGTGAGCAATTTGACTCTGGCCTTTCTTGGTGGAAGGATCTTATTGTTGAGTCAGAGGGGAGCCTGCCTGGGGTACATTTCTCACTTTGAAGAGGATAGCCAGCAGAAACCCGGCCAGGGAGCCTGGGAAATCCCACACTAAAGTGGGGGCTGCCATTTGGGGGGATTGGGGCTGGAAGGTGCTGAGCTTGGGGGACCCTCACATGTGGAGGGGTGGGGGGGAAGGACTGAGGACAGAAGGTTTGCAGGATAATGGATTTCCTTCTTTCTTTCTTTCTTTCTTTTCTTTCCTCACTAGGTTGCCCAGGCTGCTCTCACACCATCCAACTTGAGTCATGCTCTTGGGCTGGTCCACTAAAACTGCAGTGACCACAGGCTTTTCATTTTTTTGACATCATGGTCTTCCTTACTGGTCTTGAACTCTGGGCCGGACTTGAGTTCTGGGTCATACTCTCAAACCTCCCATTAAGACCTGCCTTCATCCAAGGTTTTCTGGATTTTGCTTGGGGTTGAGTTGGGGGCTTGCTATGCTGTCCATCCTGGTCTCAATCTCCCAGTCTCAGGCCATCTTCAAGTCTCGGCCTCCATGAGTGCCAAGGAGAGAGGCTTGATTCGCCTGACTGGTCCACCCCTGGTGGTTTGAGAGTCATGCACTCCCTTACACTGGGTGAAGAGAGTGGGTTCACCCTGGGGAACGAGGCCTGTGGAGAGGTGGGCACCCCAGTGGTGACACATCCCTGCACCAAGAGCTCCCTCAGGCTGGGCTCGGCAGATGACTCCGGCTGCCCACTCCAGGGTTCCAGGTCATCAGAATGGAGCATTCCTCATGGTGGGGCCTTGAAATGGGTGTGAAGACCAGGTGTGGGGACTCATGCCTGTCACCCCAGTGCTTTGGGAGGCCCAGGGGAGAGCAGGGCCTTAGTCCCTGGGTATGAGACCAGCCAGGGAACCTTGGAGAG
>NW_007261742.1:0-14459 GCF_000164805.1 Carlito syrichta | reverse complement strand
CTTTTTTGGTTCTAAAGCCAGTCACACTTTGAACACATCCTTTGCACATTTGAGAATCTGTGTATGATTCTGATGTTTTTGGAGGCAGGGTCTGGCTCTGTGGCCCAGGCTTGAGCCAGGAAACATGACCATCATTCACCACCAGCCTCGAAATCACAGGCTCTGGCAATCCTCCCCCTTCAGCCTCTAGAGTGGCTGGAATGACAGGCACCACATCCCCAGAACCCCTGTTTGGATGGGTGCAGAGACGGGGTCTCTCTGTGAGACCTGGGTTGGCCTTGAGCATGTGGGCTACAGAAATCCTCTCAATTCGGCCTCCAAGAGCACTGGCATTCCAGGCATGGGCTGCCGCTCCCAACCTTCTGGTTCGTTTTTGACGAAGGATCAAGGCTGGGCTCGGGGAACCAACCTAATTATCCCAGCAATTTAGGAGGCTGAGGACAGTGGCTGGTCTGAGCCACGGGTCCAGGTGCACCCGGGCAACTCAACAAGACCTCATCCCTACCCTCCACCCCAAATGAACTGGATGTGGTGGCATGCACCTGTCATTCCGGTTCCTGGGAAAGCCGGTGGGGAAGGATCGCCAGAGCAGTGTGGGCCGAGACTGCAGTGGCCAGGAGTGATCCACCGTCATCCAGCCTGGACAAAGGAGTGAGACTCCGACTCCAAAAAAAATAAAAGAAAAGAAAAGAGGAGCATCCATTTGTGTATCAAGTTGGGATCATAGTATACAGACAGAGATCATTGGGGAAGGAGGCCGAACCTTGATCATAGAGTTCCTGAAAGATGGTGGATCAGCAGACAATTGGCCTGTGGCTTTGGGAGGCCATCGTTGGGGACTGTTGGAGCCGAGGAGTTCGAGACCAGCCTGGGTCACGTAGCAGACCTCATCACTCACCAGAACACAAACATTTCAGTTGCTTTTGGTGGTGCACAGGGTCCCAGCTACATGGGATGTGGTGACCTCTGTCCCGAGGCATGCCTTTGTGTCACCCCCTCTAACAGCATGTGTGAGTCCAGGCAGGGCACCGTGTCACATTGTTGTCAGTCCTGCTCCCTTGGAGGCCGAGGCAGGAGGCTACTTGAGCCCAAGAGTCAGAGACCAGCCCAGATGATGTGGCCAGACCTCGTCTGGGCGAGAGATCCTCAAAATAGAGTCAGGCTTGGTACACCCGGTAGTCCCGGATGCTCAAGGGCCGAGACAGGAGGACCAACTGAGCCCCGATGGTCGAGGCCCTGAAGTCACAATCCTGTTGCCACACCCCAGCCCAGCCGACAGAGACTCCAATGACAAAAAAGACGCCTCCCACGTGCATCACAATGGGTGACCTTGGCTCCCCAGTTAAAGTTCTGCATGGGTGGGTGACAAACGTGTGATTGGGAGATGAAGAAGCCCTTCCCCCACACGAAGGTTGCAGACCAGGTGACCAAACCTGTGCTGGTTGCAATATTGCTGGACTGTCTTGATCACTCTGCCCACGGCTGCCCTAACACGCAGGGGTCTGTTCCGTGAGCTCACACGTGTCTTTGTTGTGGGACACGAGTGTGGAGGGTGGAGACAGGCATTTTGGTGCCCGTGACTAAAGGCGCAGGCCAGATGTGCTGGTGGCCACCTTTGAAGCCTCATGAAAAAGACAGTCCAGAAATTGCCTTTTCCTCTCCCATCCCTGAGTGTGACTTCTCGCACTGGATAGTAGGGGTGGTGATGGTGGTAGTGGTTGTGATTATTATTATTTGTTGACAGAATCCCACTCTGTCACCCAGGCTGGAGTGCAAGGTCACACTCACGGCCACCGTGGACTCCACATGCCAGGTTGAGATGCTCCTCCTCCCTCCACCCCCCAAGTGGCTGGAAGCACAGGCCTGTGCCAACACACCCGGCTAATCTTCGGTTCATTTTTGATGACCAAGAAGAGGTTGCCCGGTGTCCCGAGCTGGTGTCAAACACACAGACTCAGGCCATTCCCTTGCCTGGGCCTTCTAAGGGTTGGAATTCCAGGCTGAGGCCCTCAGCCCAACCTGTGGTTTGTGGTGGTGGTAGATATTATTCTGAGTTGGACTCCTGTTCTTTCGCCCAGGCCAGAGTTGAGGGGACCACCCTCAGACACAACGGCCTTAATCAACTGGGCTCTGGTGATTCTCTCTCAGGCCTCCAGAGTGGCTGGAAGGACAGGGGTGCACTACGAGGCTTGGCTCATTTTTTTGGCTTCTTATGGAGACGAAGTCTCTTCAAGGTGTCCAGGCTACTCTTGAACATGGGGGCTCAAGTTCTCCTCTCGCCTCAGCCTCCCAGAGGGCCAGGATGACATGCATGAGCCCCTGTGCCCAGCCTCCACTCACCTCTCGAGGTCCCACCACAAGCCCCACTACCTTCTGATGACCCGGGACCCTGGAGATCATGGCTGGCATCACCACCCGAGCCCTCCACAGGGGAAGCATCTGACTCAGGACTGTGTTTCCACCAGGTTGTCCACCCCTCCTCCCGCCTCATTCCCAAAGGTGAACCCACTGGCTCCTCCAATGGACCACCTCAGGGAAAGGAAGGGGAGATGCAAACGATAGTCAGAAAACCTTGGGTGAGTGCAGACCTCAGTGGGAAGATATCCTCCAGCACAGCGTTCAAGACCAGGCAGGAACACCAGGATTGACCAAATGGAAAGCCTGTGGTTGCAGCAATTTGGGAGGTCCAGGCTGAAAGGATGGCCCTAGTTGTGCAATGTTAGAGCAGCCTGAACAACCTAATGAGGAAAGAAAAGATAGAAAGAAAGAAAGAAAGAAAGAAAGAAAGAAAGAAAGAAAGAAAGAAAGAAAGAAAGAAAGAAAGAAAGAAAGAAAGAAAGAAAGGACATAAGAAAGAAAGAAGCCGGGCTCGGTGGCTCAGCCTGTAATCCCATGCCTTTGAGAGGTTGAGTTGAGTGGATTGCCTGAGCCCGTGAGTTCAAGACCCGCCTGGGCAGCGAGACCTCATCTCTACAATAAACCAAAAAATCAGCTGGGCATAGTAGTGCATGCCTGTAATTCCGGCTACTTGGAAGGCTGAAGTGGAAGGATCACCAGAGCCCAGCAGGTCAAGGCTGCAGTGACCAGGAGCGGCCACTGCACTCCAGTCTGGGCGACAGAGTGAGACTCCAACTCAAAAAAAAAAAAAAAAAGGAAAGAAAGAAAGGAAGCAAGCAAGCAAGAAATCCATTCTCCTGCAAACCTTCTGCCCTCAGTCTTTTCCCCTGCCCCCCACATTTGAAGGTCCCCTAAGCCCGGCACCTTGCAGCCCTAACCCACCCCCCAGTGGCTGCTCCACTTTGGTACAGGAGTTCCCAGGCTCCCATGTCGGATTCCTGTCAGCTCTCCTTTTGAGGTTACAAATGTGCCCCAGGCAGGTTGACCCTCTGACTTGGCAATGAGGACCTTCTGCCAAGAAAGGCTAGGGAAAAATCCCTCACTCGGGGACATTTCTTCCTCTGCAATCCCATTATTCCTGATCTAAAGTCAGTAGCCCTGTGAACACACCACGTGCAGTTTAGAATCTGTGTACGATTCTGATGATTTTGCAGACAGAGCCCAGCTCTGTGGCTCACACTGGTGCCCATGGTCATGACCATGGCTCATTGCCAGGCTCAAATTCTTGGATTCCGATGATCCTCCCACCTCAGCCTCCTGAGTGGATGGGATGATGGGACCCTTGACCCCAGACTCTCTGTTTCGTTGGGTGCAGAGTTGGAGTCTCCCTGCATGACCCAGGCTGGCCTTAGGTTCCTGTGCTTCAGTCATCCTCACGCCTCCAAATCCGAGAGTACTGGGATTCCAGGCATGGGCTGCCATGCCAGGTCTTCTGGGTCATTTTTGATGAAGGATCGAGGCCAGACTCAGGTGCTCTACCTCGTCATCCCAGCACTTTGAGAGGACAGGCCAAAGTGGTTCAGGCCGACCTGAACCTATGTCTGAGAACTGCCCAGGCAACTTGGCGACACCTCATCTCTACCCTCCATTCCAAATGAGCTGTGCGTGGTGGCACATACCTGTTGTTCCAGCTCCTCGGAAAACCGATGAAAGGCTTGCCAGAGCCTGGCAGGCCGAAGCTGGGTTGGCTGGGAGCGAGCCACAGCCATAAAGCCTGGGTGAAGGAGTGAGTCTCCAACTCAAAGAAAAAAAGGAAAAAAAGGAAAAAAAAAGAACAGCATCCATTTGTGTATGGAGTTGGGATCATTGTGAACAGACTGATCATTTGTGAAGGAGGCCCCAGTCTTGGGCCTAGAAATCCCAAAAGATGGTGGATCAGTAGAGAATCAGGCTGTGGCTTTGGGAGACTGAGATGGGGGACCGTTGCAGCCCGGAAGTTCGAGACCAGCCTCGGCCAAGGAGTGAGAACTCGTTGCTCCCCAGAATGTGAGCACTGAGTTACGCATGGTGGTGCTGCATCATGGCTACACAGAATGCGATGGCCTACGTCCTGGGGCATGCCTCTGTGTTGCTACACTGACAGCACATGTGAGTACAGGCCTGGCACCATGGCTCACGGCTGTCAGTCCCGAGCCCTGGGAGGTTGAGGCAGGAGTCTACCTGAGTCCCCGGGGTCAGAGACCAGTCCGGGTGATGTGGCCACACCTCGTGTCAGTAAGAGGGACCCAAAATCGAGTCAGGTGTGGTGGATCCCAGAGTCCAGGTTGCTCGGGAGCCAAGGTGGAACACCTCAGCTCTGCAGTTCATGGCCCTGGAAGCCAGAATCATGCTGCTGTGCCCCAGCCTGGTCATCGGAGACTCCAGCGACAAAAAAGACACCTCCAATGTGTGTCACGACAGGCGTTCATGGATCCCCAGGGAAAGGTTTGTGTGGCCGTGGGATGATGGAGTGATCAGGAGTGAAAAGGTCCCTCCCCCCGCCAGAAGCAGGCAGACTGGGCGACTGGAACCTGGGCTGGCTGCAGCATTGCCAGAACTCCTTGTTTGCTTTGTGCCTGATGGCCGCCATAACTCAGGGCAGTCTTTTCCTCGAGCTCACACATGTCTTTGCTGTGGGGAGTGAGTGTGAAGGGTGGAGGCAGGACTTCTGGGATGCGTGGCCGAAGGCCTGGGACAGACATGCCTGGAAGTCAACTTTGAAACCACCTGCAGACAGGCAGGAAAGTGCCTTTTCCTCTCCCATCCCTGAGGGTGACACCTTGCCCTAGGTGGCAGGGTGGTGGTCGTGGCAGTGGTGATTATTATTATTATTTGGAGAGGGAATCCTGCTCTGTCACCCCAGCCTTAGCACAGGGGCATGCTCACGGACTCTGGGGACTCCACCTGCCCTGCTCAGGTGATCTTCCCGTCTTGGCCCACTGAGTGGCTGGAACCCCAACCCTGCACCACCATGCCTGGCTTATCTTTGGATTTATTTTTGATGGCCAAGACAAGGTCTCACCCTATGTCCTGGGCTGGTGTCAAACCCATAGGTCAGACCGTCCACTTGCCTGAGCCTCCGAAGGACTGGTATGCCTGCCTGAGTCCCTCAGACCGGCCTGTGGTTGTGGGTGTGGTTGGTATTATTCTGACTCGGAGTCCACTCTGTTGCCCAGGCCGGAGTTCAGGGGCACATGCTCAGCCACCACAGCCTCCTCCGGCTGAGCTCTGGCAATCCTCCCAGAGCATCCTCCTTAGTGGCAGAAAGGAAGGCCTGTGCCACCAGGCTCGGCTCATTTTTTTGGCTTCTTGTAGAGACGTGGTCTGGGCAAGCTGCCCAGGCTCGTCTTGAACCCAGGGTCTCAGGCTGTCCTCTTGCCTCAGCCTCCAGAGCACCTGGATGAGATGTGAGCCCTTTTGACTGGCCTCCTCACCCCTCTTGGGGCCCCATAACGAGGTCTGCTTCCTTCTGATGACCTGCTACCTCAGAGAGGGCCACTAGAGTATCCTGCCGGGACTTCCGTGGGGGGACCACCTGGTGTGTGGGCTTGTCTCCGCCGGGGCTCTCACCCCTCCTCCAGCCTTATTCCTCAGGGTGGAACCACTCGCTTCTCCCAGGGGCCGCCTCACAGAAAGGGAGGGTGTGACTCTCAAACCTTCATGGGGGCAGGTATGGCAGTGTGACTCATGCATGTCTCCTTAGCATTCGGGGAGGCAGAAACGGGAAGATGGCCAGAGCCCAGTAGTTCCAGGCTAGGCTGGGCACCATAGCAAGACCCCACCTCGACCCCAAGCAAAACCCAGAAAACCTTGGAGGGCAGACCTCAGCAAGAGGATCACCTCCAGCCCAGAGTTCAAGACCAGGCAGGAGACCAGGATGTCGATGAAATGGAAGCCTGTGATTGCAGGAGTTTGGGAGACCATGCCAAGAGGATGACCCGAGTTGGCCAGTTTCAGAGCAGCCTGTACAACCTAGTGAGGAAAGAAAAGAAAGAAAGATAGAAAGAAGAAAGAAGGAAAGAAAGAAATGAAGGAAGGAAGGAAGGAAGGAAGGAAGGAGGGTGTAAGGAAAGTAGAAATAAAGAAAGGAAAGAAAGAAATCCATTCTCCTGCACTCCTTCTGCCCTCAGTCCTTCCCCCCCACCCGCTACCCCCACATGTGAAGGTCCCCCAAGTTTGGCACTTTTCACCCACAAACCCCCCACATGGCTGCTCCCACTTTGGTGTGGGAGTTCCTGAGGCCCCCTGGCCAGATTTCTGTTGGCTCTCCTCTCTGAGATGTGAAATGTGCCTCAGGCAGGCCGACCCTCCAACTCGGCAATGAGGACCTTCCCCCAAAAAAGGCAAGGGACACATCCCTCACCCAAGGACATTTTACCCCCATCCCATTTTTCCTGAATATAAAGACCTTGTGAACACACCACGTGCAGTTGAAAAATCTGTGTACAATTCTGATGTTTTTGGAGACAGGGTATGGCTCTGTGACCCAGGTTGGGGCCCGGGGACATGACTGACATTCACTGCCAGCCTCTAAATCATGGACTCTGATGATCCTTTCGCCTCAGCCTCTGGAGTGACCAGGAAGTTGAGCACCTCGACCCCTGTTTTTATGGGTGAAGTAATGGAGTCTCCCTGCATGGTATGGGATGGCCTTGGGCTCCTGGGCTCCATTCATTCTCTGCTCTAGGCCTCCCAGAGCGCTGGGATACCAAACATGGGCTGACGCACCAAGCCTTCTAGTTTGTTTTCGAGAAAGAATCAAGGCTGGGTTCTGGAGCTCAGCCTCACCATCCCAACGCTTTGGGAGGCCGAGGACAGCGTCCGGCCCGAGCCCATGGGCCGAGACCTGCCTGGGCACCTCAGCGAGACTAGTGTTTACTCTCCATCCCAAATGAGCTGGGAGTGGTTGTGTGTTCCTGTTGTTCCAGCTCCTCGGAAGGCCATGGAAAGGCTCACGGGAGCCCAGTGGGCCAAGGCTGCGGTGGCTGGAAGTGAGTCACCACCCTCCAACCTGGGCAACGGATTGAGACTCCGAATCAAGGAAAAAATGAAAAAAAGGAAAAAAAGAATAGCATCCATTTGTGAATGGATTTGGGATAATCGTGAACAGATATCATTTTGGAAGGAGGTCCCAGCCTAGGTCCTAGAGTTCCTGAAAGATGGTGCATCGGCAATCAGGCTGTGACTTTGGGAGACCGAGGTGGGGGACCGTTGAAGCCCGGGAATTCCAGACCAGCCTGTACCATGTAATGTGATCTTATCGCTCCCCAGAACACAAACACTGTAGTCATGCATGGTGGCACCTGCGGCCCCGGCTGCATGGGATGTGGTGTCCTTCATCCCAGGGTGTTCCTTTGCATCGCCCCCACTGACAGAATGTGTGATTCCAGGTCAGGCACCGTGGCTCATGGCCATCAGACCCGTTCCCTGGGATGCCGAGGTGAGAGGCTGCCTGACCCCAGGGTTTGGAGACAAGCCTGGGCGACATTGACAGACCTCATCCCAGCGAGAAGTACCCAAAATTGGGTCTGTCATGGTGGCCCTCGGAGTCCTGCTGTTAAGGGGCTAAAGCCGGAGGACCTCCTTAGCCCCACAGTTTGAGGCCCCGGGAGCCACGATTGTGCCTCCTCACCCTACCAGGTCAGTGGGCGACAAAAATGGTGCCTCGCACGTGCGTCACAACTGGGATCCACGGCCCCCCAGTGAAAGGTCCACTTGGGTGGGGGACGATGGAATGATTGGGAGAGGAAGGAGCCCACAAGGTGTCAAACCAGGTGACTGGAACCTGGGCTTGCTGCAGGGTGGCCAAACTGCGTTAATTGCTCTGTGCCTGACAGCCATCCTCTATCGGGGCCACCAGTTCCATGAGCTCACATGCGTCTTTTCCAAGGGGGATGAGTGTGGAGGCAGGAGGAAGGTCTTCTGTGGAGCATCGCCGAAGGAACAGGATGGACATGCCTGGTGGCCACCTTTGAAACTTCCTGCAAATGACTGGTTGGAAAGTACCTTTTCCTCTCCCATCACTGAGAATGACTACTCATGCACGGTGGCATGGGTGCTGGTGGTGGTGGTGGTGATGATTATTATTATTTGGAGTCAGAATCCCACTCTGTTGCCCAGACTGGAGCACAAGGGCATGCTCACAGCCACCGCATACTCCACTGCTGGGCTCATGGGATCCTCCTGGGTTGGCCCCATGAGTGCCTGGAATCACAGGTCTGCAACACCACACCTGGCTAATCTTTGTATTTATTTCTGATGGCCAAGATGAGGTCTCACCCCATTTCCCAGGCTGGGTTTGACCCTGCAGGCTCAGGCTTTCCACTCGCCTGGGCCTCAGCAGGGCCAGGATGCAGGTCTGAGCTCTGGAGCCCGGCCTGTAGTTGTGATGGTGGTGGTGGTTGGTATTGTTATTCTGAGTCAGAGTCCCACTCTGCCACCCAGGACGGAGCTCAGGGGCCTGCTCTTGGCCACCATGGCCTCCACCAACTGGGCTCCAGTGATCCTCCCACCACAGCCTCTTGAGTGGTTGGAATGAAAGGCATGAGCCACCATGCTCAGCTCATTTTTTTGGCTACTTGTAGAGACGAGGTCTCACCAAGGTGCCTGGGATGGACACGAACCTGAGGGCCCAGGCCATCCTTTCACCTTGGCATCCCAGAATGCCGGGATGACAGGCGTGAGCCCCCACAAACAGCCTCCACACCCCTCTTGGAGACCCATGGCAAGGCCAGCTCCATTCCAACAACTGGGGTCCTGGAGAGGGTGGCCGGAGTCACCAGCCAGGCCGTCCCTGGGAGCATTGCATGGTGCAGTGGCATGTGTCTGACAAGGCTCCCACCCCTCCGCCTGCCTCTTTCCCCAGGGTATACCCATTCACTTCTCCCAGGGGCTGCCTCAGGAAAAGCAAGGGCGTGACTCTCAAACCTTTGGGGGGCGAGGATGGCCGGGTGACTCACTCTTGTCTCCTTGACACTTGAAGAGGCAGAGACAGGAAGATGACTGGAGCCCAGGAGCTTGAGACTAGGCTGGACCCATAGCAAGCCCACACTTTGAGCCTAAGCAAAACCCAAAAAACCTTGGGTGAGTGCAGGCCTCAGCAGGAGGATCGCCTCTGACCCAGATTTCAAGACCAGGCAGGAATACCAGGATGTCGACCAAATAGAAAGCCTGTGATCACAGAAGTTTGGGAGCCCAGGCCAATAGGATGGCCTGAGTTGAACACTTTGAAAGCAGCCTGAGCAACCTAGTGAGGAAAGAAAGAAAGAACAAAAGAAATAACTTTATTCTCTTGCAAATCTTCTGCCCTCAGTCCTTCCCCCCTGCCCCCCACATGTGAGGGTTCTCAAACTCGGCACCTTCTATCTCCTACCCCCACCAATGACTGCCCCCAATTTGGTGTGGGAGTTCCATAGGCTCCCTGACCTGAGTCCGGCTGGCTCTCCCCTCCGAGTTGAGAAATGTTCCCCAGGCAGGCCGAACATCCAACTTGGCAATGAGGACCTTCCACCCCAAAAGGATAGGAACACGTCCCTCACTCCAGCACATTTCTTCCCCCAATCTCATTTTGCCTGTATCTAAAGCCAGTCACCCTGTGAACACACCACGTGCCATTGAGAATCATCACACAGTGTATGCTTCTGATGTTTTTGGAGACAGGTCTGGCTCAGTGGCCCAGGCTGGGCCCCAGGAACACGACCATCACTCTCAGCCAGCTATGAATTTGTGAGCTCCGGCAATCCACCTGCCTCAGCCTCTGGAGTGGCCTGGAAGACAGGTACCTCCACCCCAAACCCCTAAATTGGATAGGTGTGGAGAGGAGGTCTCCCTGCATGGCTCAGGCTGGCCTTGGACTCCTAAGCTCCAGCCATCATCCCACCTTCGCCTCCCAGTGTGCCTGGATTCCAGGCATGGGCCGCCATGCCAGGCCTTCTGGTTCATTTCTGATGAAGGATAGAGGCCGGGCTTGGGGGCTTACCCTATCATTTTAGCACTTTGGGAGGCCGAGGCTGATGGACAGCCTGAGCCTGGCCTCGAGTAACTTGGCAAGACCTCATCTTGACCCTCCATCCCCAATGAGCCAGGCATGTTGGCATGCACCTGTCATTCTGGCGCCTCTGAAGGCCAGGAAAAGGCTCACCAGATCCCAGTGGGTTGAGAGAGCAGTGGTCGCTAGTGAGCCACTGCCCTAAAGCCTGGGTGACAGAGTGAGACTCTGACTCAAAGATAAAAAGGGGGAAAAAGAAGAGCATCCATTTGTGTATGGAGTTTGGATCATCATGAACAGTCCTACATTATTTGGAAAGGAGGCCCCCGCCTTGGGCCTAGAGTTCCCAAAAGATGGTGGATCAGCAGACAATCAGGCTCTGGCTTTGGGAGGCTGAGGTGGGGGACCACTGGAGACTGGGAGTTTGAGACCAACCTGGGTCATGTAATGAGACTTCATCGCTCCCTGGAATGCAAATACTGGAGTCGTGTGTGGAGGTGACTGAGGCCCCGGCTACACGGGAAGGGGTGGCCTCCATTCCAAGGCATTCCTTTGCATTGCCCCTGCCGACAGAACGTGTGAGTCCACGCCGGCCACCCTGGCTCATGGCCATCAGCCCAGTGCCCTGGGAGGCAGAGGCGGAGGCTGCCTGAGCCCATGGGTCAGATACCAGCCTGGGTGATGTGGCCAGATGACATCTCAGTGAGAGGTCCCCAAAATCGAGTCAGTCATAGTGGCCCCCGGAGTCCCAGCTGCTAGGGGCCCGAGGCATGAGGACCACCTGAGCACTGCAGGTCAAGGCTCCGGGAGCCACGATTGTGCCTCTGTGCCCCAGACCTCCTGACAGAGACTCCGGTGACAAAAAAGATGCCTCCCACATATGTCAAGACGGGTGTCCATGGCTCCCCAGGGAAAGATCTGCATGGGCAGGGACAACTGTGTGATCCAGAGAGGAAGGGGCCCTCCCCCCACCAAAATGTGCTAGGCTGGGTGACCAAAACCTGGGCTGGTTGCAACGTTGCAGTACAGTCTTAATCACTCTGTGCCCGATGGCTGCCCTAACTTGGGGCTGTCTGCTCCGTGAGTTCACATGTGTTTTTTCCATGGGACATGAGTGTGGAGTGTGGAGGCAGGCCTTCTGGAACACGTGGCTGTAGGTGCAAGATGGACATGCCTGGTGGCCACCTTTGAAACTTACCTCGAACAACAGGCCAGAAAGTGCCTTTTCCTCTCCCATCCCTGAGGGTGAATCC
Organism: Carlito syrichta; assembly: GCF_000164805.1. Lineage (NCBI taxonomy): Eukaryota > Metazoa > Chordata > Mammalia > Primates > Tarsiidae > Carlito > Carlito syrichta. The sequence goes on along the minus strand of NW_007261742.1, from coordinate 2,843 downwards.
TTGCGCTGGGTGGCAGGGGTGGTGGTGGTGGTGGTGCTGCTGATTATTATTACTTGGAGTTGGAATCCCACTCTGTCACCCAGGCCACAGTGCATGGGCACACTCACCACCACAGTGGACTCCATCTGCCCGGCTCAGGAGATCCTCCAGCCTTGGCCCACCCAGTGTCTGGAACCACAGGCTTGCACCACCATGCTCGGCTAAACTTTTGATTTATTTTTCGTGGCCGAGGCAAGGTTTTGCCAGTGTTCTGGGCTGCTGTTGAACCCACAGGTCCAGGCTGTCCACTTGCCTGGGCCTCCGAAGAGCCGGGATGCCAGGCTGAGCCCTTGAGGCCAACCAGTGTTTGTGATGATGGTGGTGGTGGGCATTATTATTCTAAGTCAGAGTCCTGCTCTGTTGCCCAGGTCAGAGCACATGGGACTGCTTATGGCCACCAAGGCTTCCACCCGCTCTGCTCCCATGATCCTCCAGCTGCTGCCTTCCGTTTGGAAGAAATAACAGGCATGTGGCACCATGCTCAGTTCATTTTTTTGCCTTCTTGTAGAGACGAGGTCTTGCCAAGATGCCTGGGCTGGTGACAAATGCGGGGCCTCAGACCATCCTCTCACCTCAGACTCCCAGAGCACTAGGATGACAGGCATGAACCCTCACACCCAGCCTCCACACCACTCTTGTGACTCCACCATGAGGCCCACTTCCTTCCAAAGACCTGGGACCCCAGAGAGGGCGGCTGTATTCACCTGATGAGTCCTACTTGGGGGGAGCGTGTGGGGAGCTGTGTGTCTCTGTCAGGGTGCCCACGCCTCCACCCGCCTTGTTCACCAGGGTGGATCCGACCACTCCTCCCAGGGTCCGCCTATGGAAAGGGAGGGTGGTACTCTCAAACCTTCAGAGGTCGGGTAAGGATGTGTGACTCATGCCTGTCCCCTGGCACACAGGATGGCTGAGACGGGGAAGATGGCTGCAGCCCAGGAGCTCGAGACTGGGCTGGACACCATAGCAAGCCCCCACTTTTGACCAAAAGTAAAATCCGGTAAACCTTGGGTGATGGCAGGCCTTGGTGGGGGATTGCCTCTGGCCCAGAGTTCAAGACCAGGCAGGAAGACAAGGATGTCCCAAATGGAAAATCTGTGACCACAGCAGTTTGTGAGGCACAGGCCGAGAGGATGTCCCGAGTTTGGCAGTTTGAGAGCAGCCTGGACAACCTAGTGAGGAAAGAAAAGAAAGAAGGAAAGAACAAATGAAATCCATTCTCAAGCAAACCTTCTGCCCTCATTCCTTTCCTACCCACCCTCCCACATGTGAGGGTCCCCAAACCTGAGCAAATTCCAGCCCCAACTCTCCCTGCTAAATGGCTATCCCTGCTTGGATTCAGGAGTTCCCAAGGCTACCTGGCCTGGGACATGCTGACTCTCCTCTCCGAGGTGATAAATGTGCCTCAGGCAGGCTGATTCTCTGACTCGGCAATGAGGACCCTCCAGGGTCCAGGGACGCATCCCTCACCCAGAAACATATTCCCCCCAATCCCATTTTTCCTGGTTCTAAACCAGGTGCCCTTTGAACACACCACATGCAGTTGAGAATCTGAGTACGATTCTAAAGTTTTGGGAGACAGAGTCTGTCTCTGTGGCCCAGGCTGGAGCCAGGGAACATGACCATCATTCATCGACACCTTGAAATCGCGGTCTCCAGCGATCCTTCTGCCTCAGTCTCTGGATTGACCAGGACTATGGGCATCTAGATGCCAGACCCCCTGTTTGGGTGGGTGCAGAGACGGGGGCTCACTGCATGGCCAGGGCTGACCTTGGGCTCCTGGGCTCCAGCTATCCTCCCGCCTCAGACTCCCAGAGCACTGGGATTACAGGCATGGACCACCTGCCAGGCCTTCTGGTTCATTTTGAAAAAGGATCGAGGCTGGGGTCGGGGACTCAGCCTGATAATCCCAGGGCTTTGAGTGGCCAAAGCCAGCTCCTGGCCAGAGCCCATGGGCCAAGACCCACCCCTGCAAGTCAGTGAGACTTCGTCTATACACTCCATCCCAAATGATCTGGGTGTGGTGGTGCAGCTGTCATTCCAACTCCTCAGAAGGCTGGTGAAAGTCTCACTGGAGCCCAGCAGCCTGAGGCTGTCATGGCCAGGAGGAAGCCACTGCCCCCCAGCCTGGGTGACAGAATGAGACTCTGACTCAATGAAAAAAGGATAAAAAAGAAGAGCATCCACTTGTGTATGGAGTTAGGATCATCATGATCAGAAAGAGAACTTTTGGTAAAGAGGTCCCAGATTGGGCCTAGAGTTCCCAAAAGATAGTGGATTGGGAGAGAATTGGACTGTGGATTTGGGAGACTGAGGTGGGGGACTGCTGTAGCTTGGGAGTTCGAGACCAGCCTGGGCCATTAGCAAGACCTCGTTGCTCCTGGAATGCAAACAGTGGAGTCGCTCGTGGTTGCGCCCACGGTCCCGGCCCATGGAGTGCAGTAACCTCCATCATAGGGTTTTCCTTTGCATAACCCCCACCAACAGAAAGGGTGAGTTCAGGCCGGGCACTGTGGCTCACGGCTGTGAGCCTCGCATCCTGAAACACAGAGGCGGGAGGCTGCCTGAGCCCAGGGGTCAGAGACCAGCCTGAGAAAAGTGTCATGACCTCTTCTCAGCGAGAAGTCCCCAAAATCGAGTCTGTCATGGTGGACCCCAGATGCCCGGATGCTCAGGGAACAAGTCGAGAAGACTGCCTGAGCACTGCAGATCGAGGGCCATGTAGTCAAGATACTCCCATTGTGGCCCAGCCTGGCTGACAGAGAGTATGGTGACAAAAATGACGTCTCCCACGTGGGTCACGATGG
>NW_007261741.1:0-11087 GCF_000164805.1 Carlito syrichta | reverse complement strand
CAAGCTGACTTAACTAGTTAGCTACCCAGCTAGCCAGCTGACTTCAATAGCTGAAATAACTAGCTAGATACGTAGCTAGCTAGCTACCTAGCTAGGCAACTTAACTAGCTGACTTTGCTAGCTAGCTAGCTGATATAGCTAGCTGATTTACTAATTACCTACCTAGTTAGCAAACTGACTTAACTAGCTGAAATAACTAGCTAGTCAGCTGTCTAGCCACCTGACTTAACTAGCTTTTTAAATAGCTAGCGAGCTGGCTAGCCAACTGATTTAGCGAGGTGACTTAAATAGCTAGCCAGCTGGTTAGCCAGCTTACTTAACTAGTTGATTAACGAGCTAGGCACCTGGCCTGTCCAGTGACTATACCTGCTGACTTAACTAGATTTCCAGGCGGCTAGCCAGCTGACTTAACTAGCTCTCTAACTCTCTAGCCACATGAATAGCCAGATGATTTAACTCACTGACATAACTACCTAGACAACTGGCTAGATAACTGACTTAACTAGGTCACTACCTAGCCAGCCAGTTTGGTAGCTGGCTGACTTAAGTAGCTGTCTTAACTAGCTGGCCTGCTTTCTAGCCAGTTGAATTAACTACCTTGCTACATAGCTAGCCACCTGGCTATCCAGATGAATTAACTATCTGACTTATCTAGCTAACCAGCTGTCTAGCCAGATGACTTAACTAGCAAGCTGTGTAGTTAGCCAGCTGCCTTCTCAGCTGACTTAACTAGGTGACTTAACTAGCTAGCCAGCTGGCTAGACAGCTGACATAACTAGCTAGCTACCTAGACTGCAAGGTGACTATCTAGCTGTCTCAACTAGCTGACTTTACTAGCTAGGCAGCTGGCTAGCCAGCTGACTTAATTGTCTACCTAGCTAGCCAGCTGGCATAACTAGCTGAAATAATTAGTGAGTCAACTGGCTAGCCATCTGATGTAACCACCTTTTATCTAACTAGCCAGGTGACTAGACAACTGATATCACCAGCTGACTTAACTAGCTATACGGCTGGTCACCCAGCTGACTAAACTAGCTGACTTTACTAGCTGGCCAGCTGGCTAGCCAACTGAATTAATTTCCTAGCTACCTAGCTAGCCAGCAGTCCAGTCAGCCTAACTTAAATAGCTGACTTAATGAAGTAGCCAGCTGGTTATCCAGCAGACTTAACTAGCTACCTTCCTAGCTAGACAGATTGATAGCCAGCTGACTTAATTAGCTGACACAACTACATAGCTTGATGGCTAGCAAGCACATGTAACTAGCTACATACCTACATAGCCCTCTGGCTTCCAACTGATTTAACTACATAACTACCTAGCTAACATGCTGTCCATCGAGCTGAATTAACTACGTGATTTAACAAGCTAGCCAGCTGGCTAGCCAGCTGATTTAACTAGCTAGGTACCCTGCTAGGTAGCTGGCTAGTCAGCTGACTTAAATAACTGATTTAACTAGCTAGATGCCTGTATAACCAGCTGACTTAACCAGCTGCTTTACTAGCCAGCCAGCTGGCTGGCCAGCTGATTTAACTAGCTGACTTAACTAGCTAGCCATCTGGCTGGACCGCTGACTTAACAGGCTGACTTAACTAGCAAGCCAGCTGGCTGGCCAGCTGAATTAACTACCTGACTTAACCAACTTGCCAGCTGGATAGCCAACTGACTTAACTCGTTAGCTACCTAGCTAGCCAGCTGAGAAGTCAGCTGATTTAACTAGCTGACAAAGTAGCTAGCCAGCTGGTTATCCAGCTGATGTAACTAGCTTCCTACCTAGCTAACCAGCTGGCTAGCCAGTTGACATACTAGTGATTTAACCTGATAGTCAGCTGGCTCAGTCAGCAGAATTAACTAGTTAGACAGCTGGCTAGACAGCTGACAAAACTAGCTCTCTACATAACTAGCTAACTGGCTAGCCAGCTGACTTACCTAGCTGACCTAATTAGCTTGCCAGCTGGCTAGCCAACTGACTTAAGTAGCTCACTGCCTAGCTAGTCAGCTGGCTAGCCAGCTGAATTTACTAGCAGACTTAAATAGCTGACCTGTTTGCTACTCAGCTGAATTAAGTAGCTTGCTATATATCTAGCCAACTAGCTACCTAGCTGACTAAACTAGGTGACTTAACTAACTAGCCTTCTGTGTAGCCAGCTGACTAAATTAGCAAGTTATACAGCTAGCCAGCTGGCTAGTCAGCTGACTTAACTAGGTGATTTAACTGGCTAGCCAGCCTACTAGACAGCTGACTTAACTATCTAGCTACCTAGCTAGCCAATGGTCTAGTCAGCTGACTTAACTAGGTGACTTAACTAGCTAGCATGCTGGCTAGCAGGCTGACTCAATAGCCTAGGTACCTAGCTAGCCAACTGGATAGCCAGTTGACTTCACTACCTAGCTACCTATATAGCCCACTAGCTTGCCAACTGACTTATCTACCTAGTTACCTCGGTAACCAGCAGACTAGTGAGGTGACTTAACTAGGTTACTTAACTAGCTATCTAAATGGCTAGCCAGCTGACTTAACTAGGTAGCGATGCAGCTAGGCTGCTGGCTATCCAGCTGACTTAACTCGCTGACTTAACTACCTAGCAAGCTGACTTAAGTAGCTGAGTTAAGCAGTTAGCGACCTAGCTACCCACCTGGCTTCTATAGCTGGCTTAGCTAGCTAGCTATATAGCTAGCCAGCTGACTTAACTAGCTGACTTAACTAGCTACCTAGCTACCCTAAATACCTGACTAATTTATCTAGCTTTCTAGCTAGTCAGCTGACTTAACTAGCTGAAATAACTATCTAGATTGATGGCTAGCCATCTGACTTAACTAGATTTTTAACTAGCTAACAACCTGGATAGCCAACTGTCTTAATGAGCTGTCTTTACTTGCTAGCCTGTTGGTTGGCAGGTGACTTAACAAGCTGACTTAACTTGCTAGCCAGCTTGTTGCCAGCTGACTTAACTAGTTGACTTAAACTAGCAAGCTTCCTATCCACCTCTCTTAACTTGCTAGCTAACTACATAGCCAGCAGGCTAGCCAAATGACTTAACAAGCTGACTTGAACAACTATCCTACTGGTTAACAAGCTGACTTATCTAGCTAGATACCTACCTAGTCAGCTGGCTAGACAGCTGACTAGACTAGCTGACTAAATCAGCTGATTTAACTTGCTGACATCACTAGCTAGCCAGGTAGCTAGCCAACTGACTTAACTAGCTCGCTACCTAGCTAGCCAACTGGCTAGCCTGCTTACTTAAGTAGCTGACTTAACTAGCAGCTGCTTGCTTGCCAGCTGACTTAAATATTTAGCTCACTATCTAGCTACCTAGTGAGCCAGCTTGCTTAAATAGTTAGCTAACTAGCTAGCTACCTAGTTAACAAGCTGGCTTAAATAGTAAGCTGCCTTGCGAGCTAGCTGACTTAATCAGGTAGATAACTAGTTAGCTTAATCGTTATATAACGTGTTAGCTAGGTGACTTAATCATCTGACTAATCTCGTTAGCTAATGAGCTGGCTAGCTGACTCATCCAGCTGACTTAACTCGTTAGCTATCTAGCTAGAAGCTGACCGTCCAGCTGACAACTCGTTAGCTAGCTAGCTAGCTAGCCTACTCAACCAGCTGACTCAACCCGTTTGCTAACTAGCTAGCTAGCTGACTCACCCAGCTGACTTAACCCGTTAGTTAACTAGCTAAATACCTGACGCAACCTACTGACTTAAACCTTTAGCTAACTAGCTAGCTAGCTGTGTTAACCAGCTGACTAAATTAGAAGCTGACTTAACTAGATAACTTAGCTAGCTGACTTAACTACTTAGCTGACTTAACTGGCTGACTTAACTAGTTAGCTAGCTGACTTAACTGCGGGAATTAAATAGTTAGCTAACTATCTAGCTGAATAATGAACTGACAATTAATTAGCCAACTGTTTAGGTAGCAGACTTAAGTAGCTGACTTAAATAATTAGCTAACCAGTGAGCTAGGTGACTTAGCTAGCTTACTAGCTAGCTAGCTAGTTAGCTAGCTCACTTAGCTAGCTGACTTAACTAGTTGGCTAATGAGATAGATAGCTGAATTAACGAGTTGGTTAAGGAGTTAGCTATCTGTTTTAACTAGTTATTAAATGAGTTAGCTAGCTGACTTAACAAGTTGGTTAACAGAGTTAGCTCAGTGACTTAATTTGTTGGCTGATGAAATGGCCGACTAGCTAGCTGGTTTAACACATTGACTGACTACTCATCCAACTTGTTAGCTGACTTAACAAGTTGGCCAACAAATCGGCCGACTATTTAACTTGCTTAAATATTTGGCTGACGAGTTGGCCCAATCGTTAGTTTGGGTAAGTATTTGACTGGGTAGTTTGCTCACCTAATTAGTTAGCCGACTAGTTGGCCGACTAGTTAGCTGACTTAACTATCTGGCCGTCTATTTAGCTGACCTAACTTGTTGACTTAGAAATTGGCCCGCTAGTCGGCCTATTGGTTAGCTGACTTAAATAGTTGGTCGGCTAGGATGCTGAAAGTTTAGCTGACTTAACTAGTCGGCTGGCGAGTGAGCAGACAGTGAGCTCACTTAACTAGTTGGCTGGTGAGAGAGCCGACTGGTCAGCAAATTAACTAGTATGCTGGCGAGTGAACTGACGCATGTGCTGCCATAACTAATTGTCCGGCTGGTGAGCCAACTATTGAGCTGTCTTAACTAGTCGGCTGGTGAGCAATCTGACTAGTTAGCAGACATGTTGGCCTGCGAGTGAGCCAACAAGTTAGTTGACCTGTTGGCTGGCATGTGAAACAACTAGTTTGCTGACCGGTTGGCAGGCAAGCAAGTCTACTAGTTAGCTGACCTGATGGAAAGTGAGGGAGCCCACTAGTTTAGCCCACCAGCTAGCCGAGTTGCTAGCCGACCAGTTAGCTAAGTAACTAGATGATTTGCTAGCTTATTTAACTAACTAGCAGACTAGGAACCTGACTAGCTGGCTGACTTCGCTAGGCACCTGAATAGTTAGCTGAGTTGCTAGCTCACTTAACTAGCTAACTGGCGATCTAGCAGACTTAACTAGCTGACTAGCTTGTTGGCTTGACTTAACTAGCTAGCTACATGGCTGGCTACACGGCTAGCCTCCTGTTTTATCTAGCTAGCTACCTGGCTGGCTAACTGGCTAGGCAACTGGATAGCCAGCTAGCTGGCACCCACCTGGGTAGCCAATCGGTAAATAGCCAGCTGGCAGGTTGTTTATTGGGATAGGCAGCTGGCTTAATTAGCCAAACACTCTACTGGTCAGCCAGCTAGTCATCCGGCTTAACAAGCTGGCCACCTACATGACCAGCCTGCTAACAAGATGGCTTACCTTGGCAGTCACCTAGCTAGCCAGTCATCTAACCAGCTGACTTAACTAGCTAACATAACTAGATAGGCATCCGGCTAGAAAACTGGCTTTAATAGCTAGGCTCTTAGCTAGCCAACTGGCTAGCCAGCTCACTTAATTCGCTAACTTAACTAGCTAGGCAGCTGGCTAGCCAGCTGACTTAATTAGCTAGCTACCTACCTAGTCTGGTGGCTATCAAGCTGATTAACTAGCTGACTTTACCAGCGGGTTACCTAGCTAGCCAGTTGACTATCCACATGAATTAGTTAGCTGACTTAACCAGTTAGCCAGCGGGCTAGCCAGCTGATTCAACAATCTGACATAACTAGTTAGCCAGCTGGCTAGCCAGCTGACTTAACTAGCTGACACCTCTAGCTAGCCAGGTGGATAGCCTGCTGACTTAACTAGATAGGTACCAATGTATCCCGCTGGCTTACCAGCAGACTTAACTACCTAGCTACCTAGCTAACAAGTTGGCTAGCAAGCTGAGTTAACTAGGTGACTTAACTAGCTAGCCACTGACTAGCCAGCTGACTTAACTAGCTAGATACCCAGCTAGGCAGCTGGCTAGCCAGCTGACATGAATAGTTGACTTAACTAGCTAGCCAGCTGAATTAATTAACTGACTTAACAAGCTAGCTAACTAGCTAGCCTGCTGAATTTACTAGCTGAAATAACTAGCTAGCTACCTAGCTAGATATCTTGCTAGAAAACCAACTTAAGTAGCTGACTTAAGCTAGCTAGCTGACATAACTAGCTGACTTAACTAGCTAGCTACCTAGCTAGCCAGCTGACTAAACTAGCTGAAATAATAGGCTAGCCTGCTGTCTAGCCACCTGAATTGACTAGCTTTTTAACTAGCTAGGGAGATGGCTAGCCAACTAATTTAATGAGGTTACTTTACTAGCTATCCAGCTGATTAGCCACCTGACTTAACTAGTTGATTAATGAGCTAGGCAGCTAGCCAACCAGGTAACTAAAATAGCTGACTTAACTAGATATCCAATTGGATAGCCAGTTGACTTAACTAGTGCTCTACCTCTCTAGCCACCTGGATAGCCAGCAGACTTAACTAGCTGACTTAATTAGCTATCCAGCTGGTTAGTCAACTGACTTAACTAGGTCACTAACTAGTCAGCCAGCTGGCTAGCCAGCTGCCTTAACTAGCAGACTTAAATAGCTGTCTTAACTAGCTGGCTGCTTTCTAGCCAGTTGAATTAACTAGCTTTCTACATAGCTAACCAGCTGGCTATCCAACTGAATTAAGTAGGTGACTTATCTTGCCAGCCAGCTGTCTAGCCAGCTGACTTAACTAGGAGGCTACCTAGGGAGCCAGATGCCTAGTCAGCTGACATAACTTGGTGACTAAACTAGCTAGCCAGCTGGCTAAACAGCTGACATAACTAGCTAGCTCCCTAGCTAGCAAGCTGGCTAGCCAGCTGATTTAAGTAACTCTCTACATCTAGCCACCTCGATAGCAAGTGACTTAACTAGCTGACTTAATTAGCTCCCAGCTGGCTAGGCAACAGAATTAACTATGTCATTACCTAGCTAGAGAACTGGCTAGCCAGCTGACTTACCTAGCTGTCTTAACTAACTTTCCTGCTATCTAACCAGTTGAATTAACTTGCTTGGTACATAGTTACTCAATTGGCTATCCAGCTGAATTAACTAGGTGACTTATCTAGCCAGTCAGCTGTGTATCCACCTGACTTAACTAGCAAGCTACCTAGCTAGCCAGCTGGCTAGTCAGCTGACTTAACTAGGTGACTTAACTAGCTAGCAAGCTGACTAGACAGCTGACATAACTAGCTAGCTCCCTACCTACTTAGCTTGCTGGCTTTCAAGTTGTCTTAACTACCTAACTCCCTAGATATCATGCCGGCCAGTGAGCTGAGTTAAGTAGGTGACATAACTAGCTAGTCAGCTGGCTAGGCAGCTGACTTAAAACTAGCTATCCTTCTTGGCAGCTGGCTCTCCAGCTGACTTAACTAATAGGCTTAACTAACTGCCCAGTTAACTTAAATAGTTAACTAGCTAGCTACCTAGCAAGCCAGCTGATTTAACTAGTTGACTCAATTTGCTAGTTACCAAGCTAGCTATCATATAGCTAGCTGACTTAGCTACCTGACTTAGCTAGCTAGCTACCTGACATATAAAGCTGACTTATCTAACTAGCTGCCTAGCTACCGAGCTGACTTTACTAGTAGAAATAACTAGCGAGCCTGATGGCTGCACATCTCATGTAACAAGCTTTTTAACTAGATAGCCAACTGGCTAGACAACTGACTTAATGAGCTGACTTAACTAGCTAGCCAGCTGACTTGCCAGCTGACTAAACTAGCTGACATAATTAGCTGGTAAGCTGACTAGCCAGGTTTCTTTATTGCCAAGCTAACTATCTAGCCAGTAGCCTAGCCAGCTGACTTGACTAGCTGACTTAACGAAGTAGCTAGCTGGCTAGCCAGCAGACTTAACTAGCTAGCTAGCTAGACTGCTATATAGCCAGTTGACTTAACTAGCTGACATAACTTGATAGACTGATGACTAGTCAGCTGACTTAACTAACTACCGACCTACATTTCATGCTGGATTGACAGCTGACAACTATATCACTACCTAGCTAAACTGCTGGCCAGTGACCTGACTTAACTAGGTGACTTAACTTGGTAGCCAGCTAGCAGCCAGTTGACTTAATTAGCTAGCTACCCTGCTAGGCAGCTGGTTTGGCAGCTGATTTAACTAACTGACTTAACTAGCTGGCCAGTTGACTTATCTAACTGACTTAACTAGCTAGACAACAGGCTGGCCAGCTGAATTAACTAGCTGACTTAAACAGCTAGCCAGCTTGCTAGCCAGCTGACTTACCTAGCTACCTACCTACCTAGCTATCTAGCTAGATAGCTAAATAAACTTACTGGCTTAACTAGCTACCTAGATACCATAACTGCCTTACTTATAAAGCTAGCTTCCTAGCTAGCCAGCTGACTTAACTAGCTAAAATATCTAGAAAGATGGTTAGACATTTGACTTATCTAACTTTTTAACTAGCTAACCAGCTGGACAGCCAACAGACTTAATGTGCTGACTTAACTAGCTAGCCTGCCGGTTGCCAGGTGACTTAACTAGATGACTTAACTTGCTAGACATCTGGTTGCCAGCTGACTTAACTAGCTGACTTAATTGCTAGCCAGCTGGTTGCCAGCTGACTTAACTAGCTGACTTAACCAGCAAGTCTGCTGGTTAGCCAGCTGACTTAACCTGCCGGCTACCTATCTAGCCAGCTGGCTAACCAGCTGACTAACCTAGCTGACTTAAGCTAGCAAGCTATCTAGCCACTTCACTTCACTTACTACCTATCAACGTAGCCAGCAGGCTAGACAGCTGACTTAACTAGCTGACTTGAAGAATTATCCTGCTCACTAGCAAGTTGATTTATCTAGCTGGCTACATACCTAGCCAGCAGGCTAGGCTGTTGACTAGACTAGCTTACTTAACCATCTAGCCAGTTGGCTAGCCAGCTGACTTAACTCGCTGTCATCACTAGCTAGCCAGGTAGCTATCTAACTGACTTAACTAGCTAGCTGCCTACCTAGCCAGTTGGAAAGCAAGCTATCTTAAGTAACTGAATTAATCAGCTATTCATCTGGCTAACCAGTTGTCTTATCTAGCTCACTACCTAGCTAGCCAGCTGGCTAGCCAGCTGACTTAAGTAGTTGACTTAACTAGTAACTACCTAGTTAGCCAGCTGATAGAAATAATTAGCTAACTAGCAAGCTACCTGGTGAGCCAGCTGACTTAAATAGTTAGCTAACTAGCTAGCTACCTAGCTAAAAAGCTGACTTAAATAGTTAGCTGCCTTGATAGCTAGCTGACTTAACCAGCTAGATAAATAGTTAGCCTAATCGATATCTAACGTGCTAGCTAGGTTACTTAATCATCTGAATTATCTTATTAGCTAATGAGCTGGCTAGATGTCTCAACCAGCTGACTTAACTCATTAGCTATCTAGCTATGTAGCTTAATATACAGCTGACTTAACTCTTTAGCTAAATAGCTAGCTAGCATAGTCAAGTATCTGACTAAACTCATTTGCTAACTAGCTAGCTAGCTGTCTCAACCCGATGAATTAACCAGTTAGTTAACTAGCTAACAACCTGACTCAACCTGCTGACTCAACACTTTAGCTAACTAGCTAGCCAGCTGTTTAACCAGCTACCTAAAATAGAAGCTGACTTAACTAGCTGACTTAGCTAGCTGACTTAACTACTTAGCTAGCTGACTTATCTACCTGAATTAAATAGTTAGCTAACTATTTAACTGGCTGAATAACCAGCTGACTTAACTAATTAGCTATCTATTTAGGTAGAAGTTTAAGTATTTGAAATAAATAGGTAGCTAACTAGTGAGCTGTCTTACTTAGCTAGCTGACATAGTTAGCTAGCTAGTTAGCCAGCTGAATTAGCTAGCTGACTTAACTAATTGTCTATTCAGATAGCTAGTTGACTTAACAAGTTGGTTAATGAGTTATATAACTGTTTTAACTAGTTGGTAAACGAGTTAAATAACTGACTTTACTAGTTGGTTAACGAGTTAGCTAGGTGACTTAACTTGTAGGCTGATGAGTCAGCTGACTAGCTGGTATAACACGTTGGCTGACTACTCGGCCTACTTGTTAGCTGGGTTGACCTGCTGGCTGACTATTCGGTCATCTATTTAGCTGGGTTAACTAGTTGACTAACAAGTTGGCCCCCTAATTAGCTTGGTTAAATAGTTGCCTGGCTTGTTTGCTGACCTAACTTGTCGACCGACATGTTGGCCGACTACTTAGCTGACCTAACTAGTCTGCCGACTGATTAGCTGACCTAACTTGTCAGCTGACAAGTTGGCCCACTAGTTGGCCGATTGGTTAGCTTAGTTAATTAGTGTGCTGTCTAGTAAGCCAACCATTTAACTGACTTAACTAGTCGGATGGAGGGTGAGCCAACAGGTGAAGTGACTTAACTAGTCATTTGGTGAGTAAGTTGACTGGTTAGCTGAATTAACTATTTGGCCAGCTAATAAGCCTATGCGTGTTCTGCCATAACTAGTCGGCCAGCGAGTGAGCAGAATGGTGAGATGACTGAACTAGTCAGCTGGTGAGCAAACGACTAGTTAGCTGATCTTTTGATCTTTGAGCAAGCCAACAAGTTAGTTGACCTTTTGGATGGCAGAAGAGATGACTAGTTTCCTGACCGTTTGCATGCAAGAGAGCCTACTAATAGTAGCTAACCTGATGGAAAGCGAGGGAGCTCACTAGATACCTGACAAGCTAGCTGAGTTGCTAGCCGACTAGTTAGCTAAGTAACTAAATGTTTAGCTAGCTGACTTCACCAGCTACCTGACTAGCTAACAGGCTATCTAGCTACATAACTAGCTAGCAAACAAGCTATCTAGCTGTCTAGCTAGCTGACTTAACTAGCTAGGTAACAGGCTAGTTAGCTGGTGAACTGACTTAACTATCAAACTAACTAACTGACTAGCTAGCAGACTTAACTAGCAAGCTGATTAGGATCCTGAGTAGTGAGCTGACTTAACAAGCTAGCTGAATATTTAGCTGACTTGCCAGCTGACTTAACTACTAGCTGGCTAGGTACCTGTTTTAATTAGCTAACTAGCTAGTTAGCTGGGTAGCTGACTAGACAGCTGACTTAACTAGCTAGCTGTCTTGTTGGCTAGACGGCTAGAAAAACTGG
>NW_007261740.1:0-16578 GCF_000164805.1 Carlito syrichta | reverse complement strand
CAGGGACAAAAAAGACACCTCCCATGTGCATCACAATGGGCGTCCATGGCCACCCAGGGAAACATGCACGTGGCCGGAGGAAGATAATGTAATCAGGAGAGGAAGGGGCCCTCCACCCACCCTAAGTTGGCAGATAGGGTGACTGGAAACTGGAGTTGCCCTGGTGTTTCCACTCTCCCTAGATTGCTCTGTGCCTGATGGCCGCCCTAGCTCAGGGATGGCTTGTCTGTGAGCTCACATGAGTCTTTGCCATGGGGCCCGAGTGTGGAGAGTGGAGGCAGGTCTTCTGGGAGGCGTGGCCAAAGGCATGGGACAGACATGCCCAATGGCCCACTTTGAAACCTTCCATGAAAGACAGGCAAGAGAGTGCCTTTTCCTCTCCAATCCCTGAGGGTGACTCCTCATACTGTGTGGCAGGAGTGGTGGTGTTGTTGGTGGTAGTGATTATTATTATTTGGAGTTGGAATCCTGTTGTCGCCCAGACTGGAGCACAGGTGCATGCTAGTGGCTAACATGGACTCCAATTGCTGAACTCAGGCCGCCTCGGTCCCCCAAGTGTCTGGAACAACAGGTCTGCATCACCACACCTGGCTAATATTTTGATTTATTGTTGATGGCTGAGACAAGATCTCACCCAGTGTCCCGGCCTGGTCTCGAACCCACAGGTTCAAGTCATCCACTCACATCAGGGTCTGAAGGGCCAGGATGCCAGGCTGAGCCCTGGAGCCCAGCCTTTGGTTGTGGTAGTGGTGGTTGGTATTATTATTATGAGTCATAGCCCTGCTCTGTCACCCAGTCCAGAGTGCAGGGACCTGCTCTCAGCCTCCATGGCCTAAACCATCTGGGCTTCGGTGATCCTCCCACTGTGGCCTCCAGAGTGGCCACGACAGGCATGCACCAACACACTTTGGTCATTTTGTTGGTCTCTTGTAGAGACTAGGTCTCGTCAATTGCCCAGATTGTCTCGAACACTGGGACTCGGGCCATCCTCTCACCATGTCCTCCCAAAACACCAGCGTGACAGGCCTGAAACTCCATGCCTGGAATTCACACCCCTCTGTGGGTCCCACCATGAGGCTTACTCCCTTCAGAGGACCCGGGACCTGCAGAGGGAAGTCAGAATCGCTCACCAAGCATGCCTGAGTGAGCACTTGTGTCAGGGGTGTGTCTCCGCCAGGGCACCCATAACTCAGCCCGCCTAGTTCCCAAGGATGGACCTGCTTGCTTCTCCCAGGGATTGCCTCAGGGAAAGGGAGGGAGTGACTCAAACAGTTGGGGGTGGTGGGTCTGGCCAGGGAGGCTGAAATGGGCAGATGGCCAGAGCCCAGGAGCCTAGACCATGCTGGACACCATAGCAAGCCCCATCCTCGACCCCAAGCAAAACCCTAAATTTCTTGTGTGAGGGCAGGACACGGAAAGAGGATCGCCTCAAGGCCAGAGTTCAAACCAGGCAGGGAAACCAGGATGTCAAACAAATGGTAAGCCTGTTATTGCAACAGTTTGGGAGGCCAAAGCTGAGAAGAAGACTCGAGTTGGGTGGTTTTAGAGCAGCCAGGGCTACCTAGTGAGAAAACAAAAGAGAGAGAGAGAGAGGAAAAGAAAGAAACAAAGAAAGAAACAAGAAACAAACAAAGAAAGACAATCTAAGTCAACAAAGAAATCCATTTGCCTGCAAACCTCCTACCCTCAGTCCTTCCCCCCACCAACCCAACATAGAAGCGTCCCCCTCATATACAGGAAACTACATGGCCGCTTGGTAATAAAAGAGAAGAAATCTGTTTTCCACGGTTCGTCTATCAAAAAATCTACAATACTTCTTACTAAGGGCTAAACAAGTATCAGGGTTTAGAAACAGGAATCAAGGGAAAGAGAGTCCTCACACACAGGACACTACATGGCCTCCAACTAAATACGAGTAAAGAGTCTTGGTTGTACGCGCCCTCAATCCAAGAAATTCCCAGGTTGCCTGCTATGGGACAAACAAGAAAAAGATCTTCGAGCTCCCCAAATGTTTCAGAGCAATTTAGCATTCGGATATTATGAATTGGTTATATCAGGACTCCAGCACCATTCTAGTCCTCTTAAAAGTTGTAAATGGAATTTTGCACTCCAAGTCCTTTAGGTTCCTCAGAACATCTAAGACCAGATTCCAGGACAAAAAGAATCTTCTTGCCATATTTGGATGTATCTCTGGTCTTAAGGTGAACCATGTAATCCTTCCCATTCCGTGTCTCGTTTTTTTTTGAGAAGGGACAAGGTTTTAGCACTTGCCAAATGTTTACTACATACTTTTAATGGTAACCAGTAAACATGGAATCCACAAACCTAGGAAACTTCTGGGTATCTGTCTTTTGATATACTGAATTTGGATCCAAATCGACATGAAAAATCAGGGCATCTTACTGAGAATTAAACGGAAATCCGTTACTAGGAGTTCTCATTTTCTGAAATCTACAGCGCCTCTTCATATGGTTTAATCAGCTATCTGGGCTTCTGGGTCCCTACATTTTCAGAGCTACTTGCTCCTTGGATACACTAAATCTGTCATTACAGATCCTCAGGATCTTTCTGGCCCTCTTGTTAGTTGTAATCTAGGATTTGGTCCTAGAAATCCTTTTGTTTCCTGGCACCATCTACGACCATAATCATATTCCCCAGAATCAAAAGGTATATTGGTACAAAATTCCTCGATTCAGGTGACTTCAAACTACAGAAAATTCTTGTGGCTGGGCAGGCAGGAATTGGGGATTTGGTTTTTGAATATTCCACATTTTGGGGAGGTCTTGTGAAGGGGAACCAGGAATCTTGGATTCCAGTTCCCAAAGAATATTATGGAGGTCTTTTTCTTCATATTCACAAAACTGCAATTCTCGGTCACCAGGAAGTGTCTCGGCATCCTGCAGCGTGAAACAGGAAGTTGGGTAATGGAGGTCATCATATACAGGAAACTACACGACATATTGGTAAAGAAGTATAAGGAATCTTCCTTATATGAGTCCACAGTCTAAAAACTGCAGGCCGTCTTCCTAAGTAGTAACCACGAATCAGATTTTTGAAGTAGGAATTCGGGTAAAGGGAGTCCTTACAAACAGGAAACTTCACTGCTTATTGCCAAGTAAGAATAAGGAATCTGCGTTACCAGGGTCCTCAATCCCAAAAAAGCTTAAGGTCATCTTGCGATGGGATAAACACAAATCATGGTGTTTTCGAACATGAATCTGGAAAATTGAGTAGTTATTTACAGGCAACTACACGTCCTTTTCGTAAGAAAGAGTAAGAAATCTGGGTTACACGAGTCCTCAATCCCAAAAATCTACAGAGCATCTTGGAAAGTTCTAAAAGAATCAGAGTTTCAAAGCAGGATATATCTAATGAGAGTCCTAATATACAGGAAAATCCACAGTACTTTGCCAAGGAAGAAAAAGAATCGGTGTTCTAGCAGTCCTCAGTTCATAAAATCAACAGGCCATCTGCTGTGGGCTAAGCAAGAATCAGGGGTTAGAAGCTGGAAGATAGGTAATAGCAGTCCTCATATGCAGAATCTATATGATCTCTAGCTAAGGAGAAAAAAGAAACCGCTTTTACACGGTTCCTCCGTCACTTTATCTAAATGACATCTTCCTTATGGCAAATCAAGAATCGGGGTTTCCAAACAGGGTTCTGGGGAAAGGGAGTCCTCATATACAGGATATTACATGGCCCCTCGGTAAAGAAGAATAAGGAATCTGTGATACACTATTCCACAGTCCGAAAAATTATCAGGGCGTCTTGATGCAGTAGAAGCAAGAATTAAGCCTGCGAGCTCGTCTCATGTTTCAGAGATATTTGGCTTGTGTGTATTATGAATCAGTCATTTCAGGACTCCAGCAAGATCTGATGTTGTTGAGAGTTGCATTTGGGTATCTGGTAGTACAAATAACTTAAGTTCCTCGGAACAATTAAGGCCAGATTCCCGGAAAAGTATCATACTGCCGTATTTGGATGTAACTTTGGTCTTAAGGTGTACTTGGTAATCCTTAAATTTCCGTTTGTACTTTATTTGTAGAGGGGCCGAGGGCTTTGCAGATGCCAAAAATTTAGTAATTATTATTAAAATGTAACCAGGATCCGTGGATTCCACGTCCCTGGGAAACATCTGGGCATCTGCATTTTTGTACAGATTTTTGGAATCCACATGGACAGGGAAATTCAGGGCATCGTGCTGAGAACAGAAAGGGAATCCGGTTCTTGGAGTTCTCTAGCGCCTAAATCTACAAAGTCACTTGATAAGGTTTAATCAGCAATCTGGGCTTCTATGTCGCCACATTTTTAGTGTGTCTTTTGAAAAGGGATCAGGAATCTTGGGTTCAAATTCCTCAAGAACTTTATGGGAGTCTTTCTCTTCATATCCAAGCAACTGGATTTCTAGGTCACCAGGAAATATCTAGGCGTCTTGCTGAGAATGAAGCAGGAATTTCAATAATGGGAATCCTCATATACAGGTCACTGCACGACCCGTTGCTATGGAAGAATAAGGAATCTTAGTTACACGAGGCCTCCATCTCAAAAACATACACAATGTCTTGCTAAGAGATAATGACCATTCAGGTTTTGGGAGTAGGAATCTGGATAATGGGAGTCCTCATATACAGGAAACTACACTGTGTATTGCTAAAGGAGAATAAGGAATCTGGTTTACACTTGTCCTCCATCCCAATAAAACGTCAGCATTTCTTGCTAAGGGCTAAACACGAATTTGGGTTTTTGAAGCATATACTAGGGATATGAAATGCACATATACAGACAAATGGACTGAGTTTTCCAAAGAAAGAATAAGGAATGTGTGTGACATGTTTTCTCAATCTCCAAAAAATATATGGCGTCTTCCTAAGATCTAAGCAAGAATCAAGCTTTTGACGCAAGTATCTGAGTACAGGAGTACTCAAATACAGGGAACTGCATGGCTGTTGCTAAAATAAGGAATCTGTGATATATGAGTCCTCAGTCCTGAAAATCTACAGGGCATCATGCTGACGGCTAAAGAAGAATCAGGGATTCGAGGCATGAATGTGGGTAATAGCAATCCTCATATACAGGAAACTACATGGCCGCTTGCTAATAAAAGAGAAGAAATCTGTTTTCCACGGTTCGTCTATCAAAAAATCTGCAATACTTCTTACTATGGGCTAAACAAGTATCAGGGTTTAGAAACAGGAATCAAGGGAAAGAGAGTCCTCACATACAGGACACTACATGGCCTCCAACTAAATACCAATAAAGAGTCATGGTTGTACGCGCCCTCAATCCAAGAAATTTTCATGTTGTCTGCTATGGGACAAACAAGAAAAAGATCTTCGAGCTCCCCAAATGTTTCAGAGCAATTTAGCATTTGGATATTATGAATTGGTTATATCAGGACTCCAGCAACATTCTGGTTCTCTTAAAAGTTGTAAATGGTATTTTGCATTCAAAGTCCTTTAGGTTCCTCAGAACATCTAAGACCAGATTCCAGGACAAAGAGAATATTCTTGCCATATTTGGATGTATCTCTGGTCTTAAGGTGAACCATGTAATCCTTCCCATTCCGTGTCTCTTTTATTTTGTGAAGGGACAAGGTTTTAGCACTTGCCAAATGTTTACTACATACTTTTAATGGTAACCTGTAAACATGGAATCCACAAACCTAGAAAACTTCTGGGTATCTGTCTTTGATATACTGAATTTGGATCCAAATCGACATGAAAAATCAGGGCATCTTACTGAGAATTAAAAGGAAATGCGTTTCTAGGAGTTCTAATTTTCCGAAATCTACAGCGCCTCTTAATATGGTTTAATCAGCTATCTGGGCTTCTGGGTCCCTACATTTTCAGAGCTACTTGCTCCTTGGATACGCTAAATCTGTCATTACAGATCCTCAGGATCTTTCTGGTCCTCTTGTTAGTTGTAATCCAGGATTTGGCCCTAGAAATCCTTTTGTTTCCTGGCACCATCTACGACCATAATCATATTCCCCAGAATCAAAAGGTATATTGGTACAAAATTCCTCGATTCAGGTGACTTCAAACTACAGAAAATTCTTGTGACTGGGCAGGCAGGAATTGGGGTTTGGGGTTTGGAATATTCCACATTTTGGGGAGGTCTTGTGAAGGGGAACCAGGAATCTTGGATTCCAGTTCCCAAAGAACATTATGGAGGTCTTTCTCTTCATATTAACAAAACTGGAATTCTCGGTCACCAGGAAGTGTCTCGGCATCCTGCAGCGTGAAACAGGAAGTTGGGTAATGGAGGTCATCATATACAGGAAACTACACGACATATTGGTAAGGAAGTATAAGGAATCTTCCTTATATGAGTCCTCAGTCTCAAAACTGCAGGCCGTCTTCCTAAGTGGTAACCACGAATCAGATTTTTGAAGTAGGAATCCGCATAATGGGAGTCCTCACATACAGGAAACTTCACTGCCTACTGCTAAGTAAGAATAAGGAATCTGCGTTACTCGGGTCCTCAATCCCAAAAAAGCTTAAGGTCATCTTGTGATGGGCTAAAATCATGGTGTTTTCGAGCATGAATCTGGAAAATTGAGTAGTTATTTACAGGCAACTACACGACCTTTTCGTAAGAAATAGTAAGAAATCTGGGTTACACGAGTCCTCAATCCCAAAAATCTACAGAGCATCTTGGAAAGTTCTGAAAGAATCAGAGTTTCAAAGCAGGATATATCTAATGTGAGTCCTAATATACAGGAAAATCCACAGCACTTTGCCAAGGAAGATAAAGAATCGGTGTTCTAGCAGTCCTCAGTCCTTAAAATCAACAGGCCATCTGCTGTGGGCTAAGCAAGAATCAGGAGTTAGAAACTGGAACATAGGTAATAGCTGTCCTCATATGCAGAATCTATATGATCTCTAGCGAAGGAGAACTAAGAAACCTCTTTTACACCGTTCCTCCATCACAATATCTACAGGACATCTTCCTAATGGCAATACAAGTATCAGGGTTTCCAAACAGGGTTCTGGGGAAAGGGAGTCCTCATATACAGGACATTACATGGCCCCTCGGTAAAGAAGAATAAGGAATCTGTGATACACTATTCCACAATCCGAAAAATTATCAGGGCATCTTGATGCAGTATAAACAAGAATTAAGGCTGCGAGCTTGTCTCATGTTTCAGAGTTATTTGGCTTGTGGGTATTATGAATCAGTCATTTCAGGACTCCAGCAACATCTGGTGTTGTTGAGAGTTGTAATTGGGTATCTGGTAGTACAAATCCCTTAAGTTCCTCGGAACAATTAAGGCCAGATTCCCGGAAAAAAAGTATCAGACTGCCGTATTTGGATGTAACTTTGGTCTTAAAATGAACTTGGTAATCCTTAAATTTCCGTTTGTACTTTATTTGTAGAGGGGCCGAGGGCTTTGCAGTTGCCAAATATTTAGTACTTATTATTAAAATGTAACCAGGATCCGTGGATTCCACGTCCCTAGGAAACATCTGGGCATCTGCATTTTTGTACACAGATTTTTGGAATCCACATGGACAGGGAAATTCAGGGCATCTTGCTGAGAACGGAAAGGGAATCCGGTTCTTGGAGTTCTCTATCGCCTAAATCTACAAAGTCACTTGATAAGGTTTAATCAGCAATCTGGGCTTCTATGTCGCCACATTTTTAGTGTGTCTTTTGAAAAGGGACCAGGAATCTTGGGTTCAATTTCCTCAAGAACTTTATGGGAGTCTTTCTCTTCATATCCAAGCAACTGGATTTCTAGGTCACCAGGAAATATCTAGGCGTCTTGCTGAGAATGAAGCAGGAATTTCAATAATGGGAATCCTCATATACAGGTCACTACACGACCCGTTGCTATGGAAGAATAAGGAATCTTGGTTACACGAGGCCTCCATCTCAAAAACATACAGACCGTCTTGCTAAGAGGTAACGACCATTCAGGTTTTGGGAGTTGGAATCTGGATAATGGGTGTCCTCATATACATGAAACTACACTGTGTATTGCTAAAGGAGTATAAGGAATCTGGTTTACACTTGTCCTCCATCCCAATAAAACTTCAGGGTTTCTTGCTAAGGGCTAAACATGAATATGGGTTTTTGAAGCATATACCAGGGAAATGAAAAGCACATATACAGACAAATGGACTGACTTTTCCTAAGAAAGAATAAGGACTATGTATGACATGTTTTCTCAATCTTCAAAAAATATATGGCGTCTTCCTACGATATAAACAAGAATCAAGTTTTCGACGCATGTATCTGTGAAAAGGAGTACTCATGTACAAGTAACTGCACGACTGTTCCTAAAAATAAGTAATCTGGGTTATATGAGTCCTCAGTCCTGAAAATCTACAGGGCATCTTGATGATGGCTAAAGAAGAATCAGGGATTCGAGGCATGAATGTGGGTAAGTGTAATCCTCAAATACAGGAAATAACATGGCCTCTTACTAATAAAAGAGAAGAAATCTATTTTCCACGGTTCCTCTATCAAAAAATCTACATGACTTCTTACTAAGGGCTAAACAAATATCAGGGTTTTGAAACAAGGATCAAGGGAAAGAGAGTCCTCACATACAGGACACTACATTACCTCCAACTATGTACGAAAAAGAATCATTGTTGTAAGACTCCTCAATTAAAAAAATTTCCAGGTTGTCTGCTATGGTTCAAACAAGAAAGAGATCTTTGAGCTTCCAGAGCAATTTAGCACTTGGATATTATGAATCGGTCATTTCAGGACTCCAGCAACATTCTAGTCCTCTTAGAAGTTGTAAATGGTATTGGGCACTCCAAGTCCGTTAGGTTCCTCCGAACAAATAAGGCCAGATTCCAAGACAAAAAGGATCTTCTTGTTATATTTAGATGTAACTCTGGTCTTAAGGTGAACCCTGTAATACTTCCCTTTCTGTGTCTCTTTTTATTTTGAGATGGTACAAGGATTTTTCACTTGCCAAATGTTTCCTACGTACTTTTAATGATAACCAGGAATGATGGAATGCACGAACCTAGGAAACTTCTGGGCATCTGTCTTTTGATATACTGAATTTGGAATCCAAATCGACAGAAAATATCAGGGAATCTTACTGAGAATTGAAAAGTAATCCGGTTCTAGGCATTCTCATTTACTGGAATCTACAGGGCCTCTTGATAAGGTTTAATCAGCAATCTGGGCTTCTGGGTCCCTACATTTTCAGAGCTACTTGCTCCATGGATACGCTAAATCTGTCATCACAGATCCTCAGGATCTGTCTGGTCCTCTTGTTAGTTGTAATCAAGGATTTGACAGTAGAAATCCTTTTGTTTCCTGGGACCATCTAAGACCATAATCATATTCCCCAGAATCAAAAGGTATATTGGTACAAAATTCCTTGATTCCTGTTACCTCAATGTACAGAAAATTCTTGTGGGTGGGCAGGTAGGAATTGGGGTTTTGGGTTTGGAATATTCCACATTTTGGGAAGGTCTTGTGAAGGGATTCCATTTTCCAAAGAAAAATATGGACGTCTTTCTCTTATTTCGAGAGAACTGGTATTCTCGGGCAACAGGAACTGTCTCGGTATTCTGCAGAGTGAAGCAGGAAGCTGGGTAATGGAGGTCATCATATACAGGAAACTACACGTCATATTGCTAAGGTACTATAACGAATCTTCCTTATATAAGTCCTCAATCCCAAAAACTGCAGGCCATCTTTCTAAGACGTAACCACGAATCAGGTTTTTTAAGTAGGATTCTGGATAATGGGAGTCCTCACATAAATGAAACTTCACTGCCTATTGATAAGTAAGAATAAGGAATCTGCGTTACTCGGGTCCTCAATCCCAAAAAAGCTTAAGGTCATCTTGTTATGGGCTAAACACGAAACATCGTGTTTTCAAGCAAGAATCTGGAAAATGGAGTCCTTATTTACAAGCAACTACATGACCTTTTGCTAAGAAAGAATAAGGCATCTGGGTTACATGAGTCCTCAATCGCAAAAATCTACAGAACATCTTGGAATGTTCTAAATAGAATCAGAGTTTCAAAGCAGGATGTATTTAATGAGAGTCCTAATATACAGTAAAATACACGGCCCCTTTCCAAGGAAGAAAAAGAATCGGGGTTATAGCAGTCCTCAGTCCTTAAAGTCAACAGGTTATCTGCTGTGGGCTAAACAAGAATGAGGGTTTAGAAATTGGAACATAGTTTATAGCAGTCCTCATATGCAGAATCTACATGATCTCTAGCTAAGGAGAACTAAGAAACCTCTTTTACACGGTTCCTCTGTCAAAATATCTACATGACATTTTGGTAATGGCACAACAAGAATCAGGGTTTCCAAACAGGATTGTGGGGAAAGGGAGTCCTCATATACACAGTCCCTTGGTAAAGAAAAATATGGAATATGTGATACACTATTCCACAATCCGAAAAATTCTCAGGGCGTCTTGATGTGGTATAAACAAAAATCAAAGCTTCGAGCTCATCTCATGTTTCAGAGATATTTGGCTTGTGGGTATTATGAATCAGTCATTTCAGGACTCCAGCAACATTCTGGTCCTCTTGAGAGTTTTAATCGGGTATCTGGTAGTACAAATCCTTTAAGATCCTTGGGACAATTAAGGCCAGATTCCCGGAAAAAAAGTATCATACTGCCGTATATGGATGTAACTTTGGTCTTAAGATGAAGTTGGTAATCCTTAAATTTCCATTTGAACTTTATTTGTAGAGGGGCCGAGGGCTTTGCAGTTGCCAAATATTTAGTACGAATTATTAAAATGTAACCAGGATCCGTGGATTCCACGTCCCTAGGAAACATCTGGGCATCTGCATTTTCGTACACAGTGTTTTGGAATCCACATGGACCGGGAAATTCAGGGCATCTTGCTGAGAACGGAAAGGAATCCGGTTCGTGGAGTTCTCTATCGCCTAAATATACAAAGTCCCTGGATAAGATTTAATCAGTAATCTGGGTTTCTATGTCACTACATTTTAGTGTGTCTTATGAAAAGGGAAGCGGAATATTGGGCTCCAATTCCTCAAGAATCTTATGGGAGTCTTTCTCTTGATATCCAAGGAACTGGAATTCTGGATCACCAGGAAATATCTAAGCGTCTTGCTGAGAATGATGCAGGAATTTCAATAAAGGGAATCCTCATATACAGATCACTACACGACCTGTTGCTTCGGAATAATAAGGAATCTTGGTTACACGAGGCCTCCATCCAAAAACCTGCAGACCAACTTGCTAAGAGATAACCAGCAATAGGGTTTTGGGAGTAGGAATCCGGATAATGGGAGTCCTCATATACAGGAAACTACACTGTGTATTGCTAAAAGAGAATAATGAATCTGGTTTACACGTGTCCTCCATCCCAATAAAACTTCAGGGTTTCTTGCTAAGGGCTAAACACGAATTTGGGATTTTGAAGCATAAACTAGGGAAATGAAATCCTCATATACAGGCAAATGCACTGACTTTTCCTAAGAAAGAATAAGGCATGTGGGTGACATTTTCTCAATCCCCAAAAAAATATACGGAGTCTTCCATAGATCTAAAAAGAATCAAGCTTTCGACGCATGTATCTGTGAGCAGGAGAAATCATATACAGGTAACTGCACGGCTGTTGCTAAAAATAAGTAATCTGGTTATAGGAGTCCTCAGACCTGAAGATCTACAGGGCATCTTGCTGAGGGCTAAAGAAGTATCAGGGATTCGAGGCATGAATGTGGGTAATAGCAATCCTCATATACAGGAAACTACATGGCCTCTTGCTGATAAAAGAGAAGAAATCTGTTTTCCACGGTTCCTCTATCAAAAAATGTACAAGACTTCTTACTAAGGGCTAAACAAGATCAGGGTTTTGATACAGGAATCAAGGGAAAGAAAGTCCTCACATACAGGAGACTACATGGCCTCCAGCTAAGTATGAATAAAGAATCATGGTTGTACGTGCCCTCAATCCAAAAAATTCCCAGGTTGTCTACTATGGGACAAACAAGAAACAGATCTTCGAGCTCCCCAAATGTTTCATAACAATTTAGCATTCGGATATTATGAATCAGTCATTTCATGACTCCAGCAAATTTCTGGTCCTCTTAAAAGTTGTAAATGGTATCAGGCACTCCAAGTCTGTTAGGTTCCTCAGAACAACTAAGGCCAGATTCCAGGATAAAAAGAATCTTCTTACCATATTTGGATGTGACTCTGGTCTTAAGTTGAACCCTGTAATCCTTCCCCTTCTATGTCGCTTTTTATTTTTAGAAGGGGCAAGGGTTTTGCACTTGCCAAATGTTTACTACGTGCTTTTAATGGTAACCAGTAATCATGGAATCCTCGAACCTAGGAAACTTCTGGGCATCTGTCTTATGATATAATGAATTTGGAATCCAAATCGACAGGAAAAATCAGGGCATCTTACTGAGAATTAAAAGGTAATCTGGTTATACGTGTTCTCATTTTCCGGAATCTACAGGGCCTCTTGATAAGGTTTAATCAAAAATCTGGGTTTCTGGCTTCCTACATTTTCAGAGCTACTTGCTCTGTGGATATGCTAAATCTGTCATTAAAGATCCTCAGGATCTTTCTGGCCCTCTTGTTATTTGAAATCTAGGATGTGGCCCTAGAAATCCTTTTGTTTCCTGGGACCATCTACGACCATAATCATATTCCCCCAAATTAAAAGGTATATTGGTACAAAATTCATCAATTTAGGTGACCTCAAAGTACAGAAAATTCTTGTGGTTGGCTAGGTAGGAATTTGGGTTTTGGGTTTGGAATATTCCACATTTTGGGGAAGTCTTGTGAAGGGGAACCAGGAATCTTGGATTCCAGTTCCAAAAGAACATTATGGACATCTTTCTCTAAATATTCACAAAAATGGAATTCTTGGTCACCAGGAACTGTCTCGTCATCAAGAGAGTGAAGCAGGAAGCTGGGTAATGGGGGTCATCATATACAGGAAACTACCCGACATATCGCTAAGTAAGTATAAGGAATCTTCCTTATATGAGTCCTCAGTCCCAAAACTACAGGGCGTCTTCCTAAGTGGTAACCACGAATCAGATTTTTGAAGGAGGAATCTGGGTAATGGGAGTCCTCACATACAGGAAACTTCACTGCGTATTGCTAAGTAAGAATAAGGAATCTGCATTACTCGGGTCCTCAATCCCTAAAAAGCTTAAGGTCATCTTGCTATGGGCTAAACACGAATCATGGTGTTTTCGAGCACGAATCTGGAAAATGGAGTCCTTATTTACAGGCAACTACATGACCTTATGGTAAGAAAGATTAAGGAAAATGGGTTACACGAGTCTTCAATCCCATAAATCTACAGAGCTTCGTGGAAAGTTCTAAAAGAATCAGTGTTTCGAAGCAGAATGTATCTAATAAGAGTCCTAATATACAGAAAAATACACAGCCCCTTGCCAAGGAAGAAAAAGAATCGAGGTTATATCAGTCCTCAGTCCTTGAAATCAACAGGCCATCTGCTGAGGGTTAAACAAGAATCAGGGTTTAGAAGCTGGAACATAGGTAATAGCAGTCCTCATATGTAGAATCTATATGATCTCTAGCTAAGGAGAACTAAGAAACCTCTTTTACATGGTTCCTCTGTCACAATATCTGCATGACATCTTGCTAATGGCAAAACAAGAATCAGGGTTTCCAAACAGGATTCTGGGGAAAGGGAGTCCTCATATACAGGACATCACACGGCCCCTCGATAAAGACGAATAAGGAATCTGTGATACACAAGTCCAGAATTCAATAAATTATCAGGGCATCTTGACGCAGTATAAACAAGAATTAAGGCTGCGAGCTCGTCTCATGTTTCAGAGATATTTGGCTTGTGGGTATTATGAATCAGTTATTTCAGGACTCCAGCAACATTCTGGTCCTCTTGAGAGTTGTAATCAGGTATCTGGTAGTACAAATCCCTTAAGTTTCTCGGGACAATTAAGGTCAGACTCCCGGAAAAACGTATCATATTGCCGTATTTGGATGTAACTTTGTTGTTAAGATGATGTTGGTAATCCTTAAATTTCCATTTGTACTTTAATTGTAGAGGGGCTGAGGGTTTTGCAGTTGACAAATATTTAGTATGTATTATTAAAATGTAACCAGGATCCATGGATTCCACGTCCCTAGGAAACACCTGGGCATCTGCATTTTTGTACACAGAGTTTTGAAATCCACATGGACAGGGTAATTCAGGGCATCTTGCTGAGAATGGAAAGGGAATCCAGTTCTCCGAGTTCTCTCTCACCTAAATCTACAAAGTGTCTTGATATGGTTTAATCAGCAATCTGGGCTTCTTTGTCACCACATTTTTAGTGTGTCTTTTGAAAAGGGACCAGGAATCTTAGGTTCCAATTCCTCAAGAACTTTATGGGAGTCTTTCTCTTGATATCCAAGCAACTGGAATTCTAGGTCACCAGGAAATATCTTGCCGTCTTGCTGAGAATGAAGCAGGAATTTCAGTAATGGGATTCCTGATATACAGAACACTACACGACCTGTTGCTAAGGAAGAATAAGGAATCTTGGTTACAGTAGACCTCCACCCCAAAAACCTACAGACCATCTTCCTAAGAGATAACCACCATTCAGGTTTTGGGAGAAGGAATCTGGATAATGGGAGTCCTCATATACAGGAAACTGCACTGTGTATTGCTAAAGAAGAATAAAGAATCTGGTTTACAGGTGTCCTCCATCCCAATAAAACTTCAGGGTTTCTTGCTAAGGGCTAAACACGAATTTGGGATTTTGAAGCATAAACTAGCGAAATGAAATGCTCATATACAGACAAATGTACTGACGTTTCCTTGGAAAGAATAAGGAACGTGGGTGACATGTTTTCTCAATCTCCAAAAAAAATACGGCGTCTTCCTAAGATCTAAACAGGAATCAAGCTTTCGACGCAAGTATCTGTGAACAGGATAACTCATATACAGGTAACTGCACGGCTCATGCTAAAAGTAAGCAATCTGAGTTATACGAGTCCTCAGTCCTGAAAATATAAAGGGCAACTTGCTGACGGCTAAAGAAGAATCAGGGATTCGAGGCATGAATGGGGGTAATGGCAATCCTCATATAAAGAAAACTGCATGGCCTCTTGTTAATAAAAGAGAAGAAATCTGTTGTCCATCATTCCTATTTCAAAAAATTTACATGACTTCTTGCTAAGGGCTAAACAAGAATCAGGGTTTCGAAACAGGAATCAAGGGAAAGAGAGTCCTCACTTACAGGACACTACATGACCTCCAACTAAGTACAAATGAAGAATCATTGATGTACGCACGCTCAATCCAAAAAATTCCCGGATTGTCTGCTATTGGACAAACAAGAAACGGATCTTCGAGCTCCCGAAATATTTCAGATCAATTTAGCATTCTGATATTATGAATCAGTCATTTCAGAATCCAGCAACATTCTGGTCCTCTTAAAAGTTGTAAATGGTATTGGGCACTCCAAGTCCGTAAAGTTCTTCAGAACAACTAAGGCCAGATTCCAGGATAAAATGAATCTTCTTACCATATTTGGATGTAACTCTGTTCTTAAGGTGAAACTTGTAATCCTTCCCCTTCCGTGTCTCTTTTTATTTTAAGACGGGGGAAAGGTTTTGCACTCACCAAATGTTTACTACGTACTTTTAATGGTAACCAGGAATAATGGAATCCACTAACCTAGAAAACTTCTGGGAATCTGTTTTTTGATATACAGAATTTGGAATCAAAATAGACAGGAAAAATCAGGGCATCTTACTGAGAATAAAAAGGAAATCCAGTTCTAGAAGTTCTCATTTTCCGGAATCTACAGGGACACTTGATAAGGATTAATCAGCAATCTGGGCTTCTGGTTCCCTACATTTTCAGAGCTACTTGCTCCGTGGATACGCTAAATCTGTCATTACAGATCCTCCGGTTCTTTCTGGTCCTTTTGTCAGTTGTAATCAAGGATTTGACGCTAGAAATCCTTTTGTTTCCTGGCATCATCTAAGACCATAATAATATTCCCCAGGATCAAAAGGCATATAAGTAAAAAACTCCTCGACTCAGGTGACCTCAAATTACAGAAAATTCTTGTGGGTGTGCAGGTAGGAATTGGGGTTTTGTGTTTGGAATATTCCACATTTTGGGGAGGTCTTGTTAAGGGGAACCAGGAAGCTTGGATTCCAGTTCCTAAAGGACATTATGGACTTCTTTCTCTTGATATCCAAAAACTGGACTACTCGGTCACCAGGAACTGTCTCGGCATCCTGCAGAGTGAAGCAGCAAGCTGGGTAATGGAGGTCGTCATATACAGGAAACTACACGTCATATTGCTAAGGAAGTATAAGAAGTCTTCAATCCGAAAAACTACAGGCCGTTTTCCTAAGAATTAACCACGAATCAGGTTTTTGAAGTAGGAATCTAGGTAATGTGAGTCCTCACATAAAGGAAACTTTACTGCCTATTGCTAACTGAAATTAGGAATCTGCGTCACTTGGGTCCTCAATCCCAAAAAAGCTTAAGGTCATCTTGCTATGGGCTAAACACGAATCATGGTGTTTTCGAGAATGAATCTGGAAAATGGAGTCCTTATTTACAGGCAACTACTGACCTTTTGCTATGAAACA
>NW_007261739.1:0-10690 GCF_000164805.1 Carlito syrichta | reverse complement strand
AAGACTGACACGGTGGCCCCTGCCTGGAATCCCAGTGCTCTGAGAGTCTGAGGTGGGAAGATGGCTGGAACCCAGGAACCCAAGGTCAGCTGGGGCCATGCAGGGAGAACCCATATCCGCACCCATCCAAAAAGTGGCTCTGGGGTCAAGGTGCCCATCTTCCCAGCCACTCAGTAGGCTGATGCAAGAGGATTGCCAAAGCCTGCAATTTCGAGGCTAGTGGTGAACAAGGGTAGTTTCCCTGGACTCCAAGCCTGGGCCACAGACCCAGTCTCTGTCTCCAAAAACTTCAGAATCATACACAGATTCTCAACTGCATGATTAGTTCACAGGGCGAATGGCTTTAGAGTCAGGAAAAATGGAATTGGGTGCAAAGAAATATCCCCAGGTGAGGGAAATGTCCCTGGGCTTTGTCAGAAGGTCCTCATTGCTGAGTGGGTGGGCCAGCCTGTCTGGTGCACATTTCTCCTCTGATAAAGGAGAGCCTCAGGAACCCGGTCAAGGAGCCTCAGGAACTCCAGCACCAAAGGGTCAGCCATTGGGGGTGGTTGGGGTGGGAATTGCCAAGCTTGGGGGACCCTCATAAGTGGGAGGAAAGGGTGGAAGACCTGAGGGCCGATGGTATGCAGTAGAATGGATTTCTTTCTTTCTTTCTTTCTTTCTTTCTTTCTTTCTTTCTTTCTTTCCTTCCTTCCTTCCTTCCTTCCTTCTTTCTTTCTTTCTTTCTTTCTTTCTATCTTTCCTTCCTTTCTTTCTTCCTTCTTGTCTTCCTTCTTTCCTTTGTTTCTTTCTTTCTTCCTTTTCTTACCTCACTCGGTTGCTCCAGCTACTCTCAAACTGCCCAGCTCAGGCCATCCTCTCAGCCTGTGCCTACCAAACTTCTGTGATCATAGCTTTCCATTTAGTTGACATCCTGGTGATACTGCCTGGTGTTGAATTCTGGGCCAGAGGCGATACTCCCACAGAGGACTGCCCTCACCCAAGATTTTCTGTGTTTTGCTTGGGGTAGAGGCGGGGACTTGCTATGGTGACTAGCCTGGTCTTGAGGTCTGGGGTTTCAGTCATATTCCCGTTTCGACCTCTCTGTGTGCCAAGGAGACAGATGTGAATCGCCCGGCTGTCCCGCCATACCAGAGGTTTGAAAATCAAGTCCTCCCTTTCCCCAAGACAGCCCCTGGGAGGAGATTGTGGGTTCAACTTGGGGAATGAGACAGGAGGGGTGGTGGGCTCCCAGGCAAAGAGACACTCATGTGCCTGGTGCTCCCCCCTGGAAGAGGTAAGTGGGCAATTGTGGCTGCCCTCTCTGGGGTCCCAGTCATCAGAAGGGAGGGGGCCACGTAGTGGGCCGCAATAGGGGTGTGTATGCTGGGAGCAGGAACTCACATCTGTCATCCTGGCACTCTGGTAGGCCAAATCAAGAGGAAGACCTGAGCCGCCGGGATCGATATCAGCCCAGGCACCTTGGAGAGACCTAATCTCTACAAGAAGCCAAAAAAATGAGCCAAGTTTCATGGCACAGGCCTTTCATTCTGGCCACTTGAGAGGATGCGGTTGGAGTATCACTGGAGCCTAGTCAGTAGAGGTCGGGGTGGCTGAGAGCAGTTCCCTGCACTCTTGCCTGGGTGACAGAGTGGAACTCTGAGAATAATACCATCGACCACTGCCACCACAACCACAGGTCGTGCTCAGGGGCGCATCCTGGCATTCTCTCCCTTCGGAGACCCAGGCAAGTGGACAGCCTGAGTCTGCAGGTTTGACACCAGACAGGGACATGGGGTGAGACCTCGATTCAGTCATCAATAATAAATCAAGAGAATAGCTGGTCGTGGTGGGGCAGGCCTGTCGTTCCAGCCACTCTTGGGGCTGAGGCAGGAGGATCATCTGAGCCCGGCATGTGGAGTCTACAGTTTCTGTGAGTGTGCCCCTGCACTCCAGCATGAGCGAGAGAGTGGGATTCTGTCTCCAAATAATAAGAATCACCACCACCACTGCCACCCAGCACAAGGAGTCACCCTTAGGGATGGGAGAAAAAAGCCACGTTCTAGCCTGTCATTCAAGGGAGGTTTCAAAGGTAGCCAATGGGCACGTCTGTCCCATGCCTTTGGACACGTGCCCCAGAAGGCCTGCCTCCACTCTCCACATTCGTGACCCACAGGAAAGAGGTGTGTGAGCTCAAGAAACAGATGGCACCAGGCTAGGATGGCCGTCAGGCACAGAGCAATGAAGGCGGTCCAGCAAAGCTGTGGCCAGTCCAGGTTCTGGTCACCCTGTCTTCCACCTTCTGGTGTTGGGAGTGCCCCTTATTCTCTTGACCACTGCTTTGTCCCTCACCCTCATAGGCCTTTCCCTTGGGAGCTGTGGACGCACATCATGATATATGTGGGAGGCGTCTTTTGTGTTCCTGGGGTCTCTGTTGGCCGGTATAGAGCACAGCACTACTATCGTGAGTCCCTGGTCATTGACCAGTGGGTGTGAGGTGGTCCTCCTGCCTCGGTTCCTGAGGAGATAGGACTCTGTAAGCCATCACGCCTGACTTGGTTTTATGACCTCTCACTGAGATGAGGTCTTGCCTCATCACCTGGGCTGATTTGTGTCTCCTGGGCTCAGGCAACCTCCCGTCTCGTCCTCCCAGGGTGCAGGACTGAAGACCATAAGCCATGGTGCCCATCCTGGACTCGCTTGTTCTCTTGGGAGGGGAGACGCAAAGGAATGACCCGACATGGAGACCACCGCAACCTGTGTAGCCAGGAAGGTGAGTGCCACCACGCATTACTCCAGTGTTTGCCTTCTGGGGAGTGAAGAGGTCTCACCACATGGCCCAGGCTGGTCTTGAAGTCCCAGACTCTCACCTTCCCCCATCTTGGCCTCCCAAATGTAGAGCCCCATTGTCTGCCGATCCACTGTCTTTTGGGTATTATATGCCCAAGGCTGGGTCCTCCTTCCCAATTGATCTCTGTCCATGATTATCCCCACTTCTTACACAAATGGATGCTCTTCTATTTTTTCCATTTTTCCTTTTTTTCTTTGAATCAGAATCTCACTCCGTCACCCAGGGTGGAGGGGGGTATCTCTCTCCCAGTCACTGCAACCTCAGCCCACTGGGCTCTGGCAAGTTTTACTTCGGCTTTACAAGGAGCCAGAATGACAGGTGCATGCCACCACTCCTGGTTCATTACTGATGAAGGGTAGAGATGAGGTCTCTCCAAGGTCCCTGGGTGGGTCTTGGCCCACAGGCTCGGGCCGTCCACTAGCATCAGACACCCAAATCACTGGGTTGATGAGGCTGAACCCCTGAGCCTGGCCTTGATCCCTCATCTCAATCGAACCAGAAGGCCAGACCTGGCAGCTCACAGCTGGAATCCCAGCACTCTGGGAGGCTTAGGCAGGAGGATGGCTGAATCCCAGGAGTCCAAGGCTATGCTGGGTCACTCAAGGGTACCCCGTCTCTGCACTCATCCAAACAGGGGGTATTGGGTCTAGGTGCCCATCAACCCGGCCACTCCAGAGACTGTGGTGGGAAGATAGCTGGAGCCCGTGATTTTGATGCTGGTGGTGAACAACGTTCGTGACCCTGGACCCCAGGCTGGGCCACAGAGGCAGACATTGTGTCCAAAAATATCAGAATTATACACAGATTCTCAACTGCGCATGGTGTGTTCACAGGATGAATGACTTTAGAGCCAGGAAAAGTTGAATTATGGGGAAGAAATGTCCCACATGAGGGATGTGTTCCTGGCCTATTTTGGTGGAAGGTCCTCATTGCCGAGTTGAAGGGTCAGCTTGCCTGGGACACATTTCTCCCCTCATAGAGAGAGTTGGCAAGAACAAGGCCAGGGAGCCTCGGGAACTCCCGCTCCAAAGGGTGGCAGCCATTAGTGTGGTTTGGGCTGGAGGGTGCTGAGTATGGGGAACCTCCTATGTGGAGGGGTGTGGGGGAAGGACTTAGGGAAGAAGGTTTGCAGGAGCATGGATTTCTTTGATTTACATTTTCTTTTCTTTCTTTCTTTCTTTCTTTCTTTCTTTCTTTCTTTCTTTCTCTTTTCTTTATTTTCTTTTCTTTCCTCACTATGAGACAGGCATGAGTTGCCAGGCCGTCACCACTCCCCCGATGATTTGAGTATCATGCACTCCCTTTCCCAGAGGCAGCCCTTGGGAGGAGCATGCAGGTTCATGCTGGGGAACAAGGCAGGTGGAGGAGTGGGTGCCTGGGTGGTAACAAGCTTCTGAGCCAGTGCCTCTCCCTGGGCATGCCTCGGTGGGTGGTTATGGATGCCTTTGCTGCGTTTCTGGGACATCAGAAGGCAGCAGGCCTTGTGGTGGGGCCTGAGAGGGGTGCAGAGGCCAGAAAGGGGGCTCACACCTGTCATCCCTGTACTCCTGTAGGTCGAGGTGAGAGGATGGCCTGAGCTCCCTGGTTCAAGCCCAGCCAGGGCACCTTGTTGAGACTTCGTCTCTAGGAGAAGCCAAAAAAATGAGCTGAGTGTGGGGAGGCATGTCTGTTGTTCTGGCATTCCAGAGGCCACGATGGGAGGATTGCTGGAGCACAGCCGGTGGAGGCCGTGGTGGCTGAGAGCGGGTCACCACCACCACCACCACAGGCTGACTCAGAGGCTTAGCATGGCATTCTGGCCCTTCTGGGGCCCAGGAGAGTGGATTCCCTGAGGCTGCAGGTTCGACAAGATCCCAGAACACCGGGCAAGACCTTGTCTCGGCCATCAAAATTACATCCAAATATTAGCCGGGTGTGGTGGCACAGGCCTGTGGTTCCAGCCACTTGGGGGTCTGAGGCCCGGGGATTGCCTGAGCTCAGCAGTTGGAGTCTGTGGTAGCTTGGAGCATGCCCCTGCTTTCTGGCCTGATTAACAGAGTGGGATTCCGACTCCAAATAGTAATAATCACCACCACCACAACCACCACGGCCACACAATGTGAGGCATCATCCTCAGGGATGGGAGAGGAAAAGGTACTTCCCAGCCTGTCGTTCATGGGATATTTCAAAGGTGACCACAGGGCACGTTCATCCCATGCATTCGGCCACATGCCCCAGAAAGACTGCGTCCACCCTCTAGACTTGTGCCCCAAGGCAAAAACTCTGTGAGCTCACATATGAGACAGTCCCCAGTTAGGGTGGCCTTCAGAAAAAGAGAGATAAAGGCAATCTGAAAATGCTGCGCCCTCCCCCCCGGTTCCAGTTTCTGGGTCTCCCAACTTCAGCTGTGGCGAGGACCCCTTCCTCTCCCGATCACTCCATCGTCCCCCTCGCAGGCAGACATTTCACAGGCGAGCCGTGGATGCACGTCATGATGCACGTGGGAGGCGTCTTTTTGTTGCCAGAGTCTCCATGGGCCAGGTTGGGTTGCGGTGGCATGATTGTGTCTCCCAGTGCCTCCACCTCCCAGTGCGTCCCAGGGACTCAGAGTTGGAGTCTCACTCCCTCACCCAGGATGCACGGCAGTGGATCACTCCTGGCCACCGCAGACTAGGCCCACAGGGCTCTGGTGAGCCTTGCCCCAGCCTTCTAAGGAGACTGAAACACAGGCTCACACAACAATGCCCAGCCCATTTGTGATGGGAGGTAGAGATGAAGTCTTGCCAAGTTGCCCAAGTGGGTCTTGGTCTGTGGGTTCAAGCTGGCTGCTGGGCTCTGTCTCCCAAATTGGTGAGATGATGAAGCTGATCACTGGCTTCAATACTTCTTCAAAATGAAGCAGAAGTCGTGGCATGGCAGCCCACGCCTGGAATCCCAGTGCTCTTGGAGTCTGAGATGGGAAGATGACTTGAGCGCAGGAGCCCAAGTTCAGCCAGGGCCATGCAGGGAGAGCCTGTCTCCGTACCCATCCAACCAGGGCATCTGGGGTCGAGGTGCCCATCTTCCCGGCCACTCAGGAGGCTGATGCAGGAGGAATACTGGAGCCCATGATTTCGAGCCTGGTGATGAATGACAGTAGTTTCCCCGGGCCCCAGCCTGGTCCACAGACCCAGACACTGTCTCCAAAAATTCAGAATCACACGCAGATTCTCAATGGCGCATGGTTAGTTCACAGGGTGACTGGCTTTAGAACCAGAAAAAATGGAATTGGGAGCAAAGAAATGTCTCTGGTGAGGGAAGTATCCCTGCTTTCTTGGTGGAAGATCCTCATTGACAAGTGGGTGGGTCGGGCTGCCTGGTGAACATTTCCCACCTCATAGAGGAGAGCCTATAGGAACCCGGCCAGGGAGCCTCAGGAACTTCCACACCAAAGTGGTGATGGCCATTGGGGGGGTTCGGGTGGGATGTTGCCAAGCTTGGGGTACCCTCACATGTGGGAGGCAGGGTGGAAGGCCTGAGGGCAGAAGGTTTGCAGGAGAATGGATTTCTTTCTTTCCTTTCTTTCTTCCTTCCTGCCTTCCCTCCTTCCTTTCTTTCTGTGTTTCTTTCTTCCTTTTCTCTCCTCACTTGGTTGCCCCAGCTGCTCTCAAACTGCCCAACTTGGGCCATCCTCTCAGCCAGTGCCTACCAAACTGCTGTGATCATACCTTTCCATTTTGGTCAACCTCCTGGTATCCCTGCCTGGTGTTGAACTCTGGGCCAGAGGTGATCCTCCCACAAAGGGCTGCCCTCACCCAAGGTTTTCTAGGTTTTGCTTGGGGTCGAGGCGGGTGCTTGCTATGGTGACCAGCCTGGTCTCGAGTTCCTGGGCTCCAGCCATCTTCCTGTTTTTCCCTCTCCATGTGCCTAGGAGACAGACATGAATCACCCGGCTGTCCTGCCCTACCAGTGCTTTTAGAATCAAGCCCTCCCTTTTCCTGAGGCAGCCCCTGGGAGGAGTTTGCAGTTCCACCCTGGGGAATGAGATGGCAGGAAGGGTAGGTGCCCAGTGAAAGACACACCCATGTGCCAAGTACTCCCCCTGGGGAGAGTTAAGTGGGCAAATCTGGCCGCCTTCTCTGGGATCCCTATCATAGGAAGGGAGCAGGCCATGTGATGGGGGCTCAAGAGGGTTGTGTATGCCAGGAGCAGGAGCTCACACCTGTCATTCCTGCACTCTAGTAGATCGAATCAAGAGGATGGCCTGAGCCGCCAGGTTCGAGACAAGCCCAGGCACCTTGGCGAGACTTCATCTCTACAAGAAGCCAAAAAAATGAGTCAAGCTTGGTGGCAGAGGCCTTTCATTCCAGTCAATTGGGAGGACATGGTGGGAGTATCACCGGAGCCCAGTCAGTAGAGGTCATGGTGACCAAGAAGTTCCCTGAGCTCCAGCCTGGCCGACAGAGTGGAACTCTGACTCAGAATAATAATACCAACGACCACTGCCACCCAAACCACTGGCCATGCTCAGGGGCTCAACATGGCATTCTGTCCCTTGGAAGGCCCAGTCAAGTGGATGGCCTGAGCCTGCAGGTTTGACACCAGACCAGGACACAGGGTGAGACCTCAATTCGGCCATCAAGTATAAATCAAGAGAATAGCTGGGCATGGTGGGGCAGGCCAGTTGTTCCAGCCACTCAGGGGGTCGAGGCAGGAGGATTGCCTGAGCCCAGCATGTGGAGTCCACAGTGGACGTGAGCCTGCCCCTGCACTCCAGCATGGGCGACAGAGCAGGATTCTGACTTCAAATAATAATAATCACCACCACCACCACACCGCCATCACTGCCACCCAGCGCTAGGAGTCCCCCTTAGGGATGGGAGAGGAAAAGGTGCTTTCCAGCCTGTCCTTTGCCAGAGGTTTCAAAGGTGGCCATTGGCCACGTCGGTCTCACGCATTTTGCCATGTGACCCAGAAAGCCTGCCTCCACCCTCCACATTCGTGCCCCACAGGAAACACATGTGTGAGCTCAAGGAACAGACAGCACCAGGCAAGTGTGGCCATTGGGCGCAGAAAAATGAAGGCGGTCTGGCAAAGCTGCAAAACGTTTGTGTATACTGCAAATTATAGGGTCTTCCATCTGTTTTCTTGCCCTGCATCCCGTGTAGTTGGGACTGTGGGCACCAACACGTGTGACTTCAGTGTTTGCATTTCGGGGAGTGATGAGGTCTCTCTACGTGTCCCAGGCTGGTCTCGAACTCCCAGGCTCCAGCAGTCCCCTGACTCAGCCTCCCAAAGACACAGCTCACCTGTAAGCCAATCTAGTCTTTCGGGAACTATAGGCCCAAGACTGGAGCCTCCTTTCCATGACCTCTGTCTGTTCACGATGATCCCAACTCCATCCACAAATGGATGCTTATTTCCCTTTTTTCCTTTTTTTCTGTGAGTCAGACTCTCAATCTGTCAACCAGGGTGGAGAGCTGTATCTCTCTCCCAGCCACCGCAGCCTTGGTGCTCCAGGTTCTGGTCAGCCTTTCCCCAGCCTTCCAAGAAGCCGGAATGATAGGTATGCAGTACCAAGCCCAACTCATTTGGGACAGAGGGTAAAGACGAGGTCTCACCGAGGTGCCCGGTTGGGTGGTGGTTTGCAGGCTAGGGCTAGCCGCTGGCCTCAGCCTCCCAAAGCACTGGGATGACGAGGCTGAACCCCCAAGCCCGCCATGATCCTTCATTGAAAATGAACCAGAAGGCCTGGCATGGCAACCCATGCCTGGTCGACCATGGCTCTGTGAGTCTGAAGTGGGAGGATGGCTGGAGACCATGAGCAGAAGGCCAGCGTGGGCCATGCAGGGAGACCCTGTATCTGCACCCATACAAACAGGGGGATTAGGAATAAAAAGATGTCCCTGGGTGAGTGATGTGTCCCGGGATTTTCTTGGCAGAAGGTCCTCATTGCTGTGTCAGAAGATTAGCCTGCCTGGGACACCTAACTCACCTGGTAGAGAAGAACCAGCAGGAACCCGGTCAGGGAGCCTCGGGAAATACCAGACCAAAGTGGGGGCAAACATTTGGGGATTTGGGGCTGGAAGGTGCTGAGCTTGGGGGAACCTTCCATGTGGGGGCAGAAGGAATGAAGGACTGAGGGCAGAAAGTTTGCAGGAGAATAGACTTCCTTCTTTCTTTTCTTTTTGAGTCAGAGTCTCACTCAGTTGCCCAGACTGGAGTGTAGTGGCCACTCCTGGCCACCACAGCCTTGACCTGCTGGGCACCGGTGATCCTTCTGCCTCGACCTTCCAAGTAGTAGGATCTACAGTGATGTGCTACCACGCCTGGCTAATTTTTTTGAATTATTGTAGAGATGAGGTCTCTCCAAGTTGCCCAGGCAGCTCTCGAACATGTGGGCTCTGAAAATTCACTCACCTTGACCTCTAAAATCATGGGATTACAG
Organism: Carlito syrichta; assembly: GCF_000164805.1. NCBI lineage: Eukaryota > Metazoa > Chordata > Mammalia > Primates > Tarsiidae > Carlito > Carlito syrichta. Next base: position 1,454 of record NW_007261739.1, on the reverse strand, counting down.
GCTGAGCCACCAAGGCTAGTCTCTTTCTTTCTTTCTTTCTTTCTTTCTTTCTTTCTTTCTTTCTTTCTTTCTTTCTTTCTCTCTTTCTTTCTTTCTTTTTTTTCCTTGCTAGGTTGCCCAGGCTGCTCTCAAACAGCCCAAATCAAGCCACCCTCTCGGTCTGGGCCTCCCAAATTGCTGCAATCACAGGCTTTCCATTTGGCCGACTTCCTTGTCTTCCTGCTCTGGGCTGGAGGCAATCCTCCTGCCAAGGCCTAGCCTCACCCAAGGTTTTCTCGGTTTCTCTTAGGGTCGAGGTGGGGGCTTGCTATGGTGTCCAGCCTGGTCTTGAGCTCCTGGACTCTGGCCATCCTCCCTTCTCAGCCAACCCAAGTTCTGATGAGATAGACGTGAGGTGCCTAGCCATCCCTGCTACCCGAAGTTTTGAGAGTTATGTGATCCCTTTCCCTGAGGCAGCCTCTGGGAGGATCGAGTGGGTCTACACTGGGCATGAGGCAGGTGGAGGTGTGGGTGACCCGGTGGAGACATGACCCTGCACCAGGCACTCTCGCTGGGGAGGGCTCAGTGGGTGACACTTGCCGCCCACTCTGGAGTTGTGGATCATTGAATGGGAGCTGTGCTCGAGGTGGGGCCCCGAGAGAGGTGTGGAGGCTCAGTGTGGGAGATTATGCTTGTAATCCCAGGGCTCTGGGAGGCCAAGGTGAGAAGATGGCCTGAGCCACCATGTTTGAGACCAGTCCGGGCACCTTGAAGAGACCTCGTCTTTACAAGAAGACAAAAAATGAGTCCAGCAAGGTGGCACACATCTGTCTTTCCAGCCACTTGGGAGACCAAGGAAGGAGCACTCCTGGAGATCAGTCAGTGGAGGTCACTGTTGCCGAGAATGGGAATCTGTGCTCTGGCCTGGGTGACAAAGTGGGAATCTGACTCAGAATAATAATACCAACCACCACCACCACCACCACCCCAGCCCAGGCTCAGTGGCTCAGCCTGGCATCCCTGCCCTTTGGAGCCCCAGGTGAGTGGACAGCCTGAGTCTGTGGTTTTGACATCAGCCCAGGACATGGGGCAAGACATCATGTCGGCCATCAAAAATAAATCCAAACATTAGCCGGTCCTGATGGCTCAGGGCTGTGGTTCCAATCACTCAGTGGTCCAAGGCGAAAGGATCACCTGAGCCCACTAGTGGATTCCGCGGTGACCGTGAGTGTGACCCTGAACTCTGGCATGGATGACAGAGTGGGATTCAGACTCCAAATAAGAGTAATCACCACCACCACCACCAGCAGCAACCCTGCCATCCAGCATGAGGAGTCACCCTCTGGGATGGGAGAGGAAAAGGTGCTTTCCGGGCAGTCATTCATGGGAGGTTTCAAAGGTGGACATGGGGCATGTCCATCCTGTGCCTCCAGCCATGTGCTCCAAAAGGACTGTCTCCAACCTCTACACTCGTA
>NW_007261738.1:0-9446 GCF_000164805.1 Carlito syrichta | reverse complement strand
CCTCATTCTTGTTTAGCCCACAGCAGATGGCCTGTTGATTTTAAGGACTGAGGACTGCAATAACCTGATTCTTTTTCACCCTTGGCAAAGGGCTGTGTATTTTCGTGCATATTAGGACTCTCATTAGATACATCCTGTTTCGAAACTCTGATTCTTTTTAGAACTTTCCAAGATGCTCTGTAGATTTTTGGGACTGAGGACTCGTGTAACCCAGATTCCTTATTCTTTCTTAGCAATGGATCATGTAGTTGCCTGTAAATAAGGACTCCATTTTCCAGATTCATGCTCGAAAACACCATGATTCGTGTTTAGCCCATAGCAAGATGACCTAAACCTTTTTTGGGATTGAGGACCCGAGACTCAAAGATTCCTTATTCTTACTAAGCAATAGTCAGTGACGTTTCCTTTATATGAGGACTCCCATTACCCAGATTCCTACTTCAAAAATCTGATTCGTGATTAAGTCTTAGGAAGACGGCCAGGTGTTTTTGGTATTGAGGACTCATATAAGGAAGATTCCTTATAGTTCCTTAGCAATATGATGTGTAGTTTCCTGTATATGACGACCTCCACCACCCAGCTTCCTGCTTCACTCTGCAGGATGCCGAGATAGTTCCTGGTGACCGAGAATTCCATTTTCCTCATTATCAAGAGAAAGACGTCCATATTTTTCTTTGGGAACTGGAATTCAAGATTCGTGGTTCCCCTTCACAAGACCTTCCCAAAATGTGGAATATTCCAAACCCAAAACCTCAATTCCTACCTACCCAACCACAAGTATTTTCTATACTTTGAGGTCACATGAGTCGAGGAATTTTGTACCAATGTACCTTTTTTTGTGGGGAATATGATTATGGTCGTAGATGGTACCAGGAAGCAAAAAGATTTCTAGGGCCAAATGCTTGATTACAACTAACAAGAGGACCAGAAAAATCCTGAGGATCTGTAATAACAGACTTAGCATATCCATGGAGCAAGTAGTTCTGAAAATGTTGGGACCCAGAAGCCAAGATTGCTGATTAAACCTTATCAAGAGACTCTGTAGATTCCGGAAAATGAGAACGCCTACATCAGATTTCCTTTTATTCTCTGTAAGATGCCCTGATTTTTCCTGTCGATTTGGATTCCAAATTCAGTATATCAAAAGACAGATGCCCAGAAGTTTCCTAGGTTCGTGAATTCCATGATTCCTGGTTACCATTAAAAGTACGTAGTAAACATTTGGCAAGTGCAAAACCCTTGTCCCGTCTCAAAATAAAAAGAGACACGGAAAGGAAAGTATTACAGGGTTCACCTAAAGACCAGAGTTACATCCAAATATGGCAAGAAGATTCTTTTTGTCCTGGAATCTGCCCTTAGATGTTCTGAGGAACCTAATGGACTTGGAATACCCAATTCCATTTACCCCTTTTAAGAGGACCAGAATGTTGCTGGAGTCATGAAATGACCGATTCATAATATCCTAATGCTAAATTGCTCTGAAACATTTGGGGAGCTCGAAGATCTGTTTCTTGTTTGTCCCATAGCAGACAACCTGGGGATTTTGTGGATTGAGGTCGCGTACAACAATGATTCTTTATTCGTACTTAGTTGGAGGCCATGTAGTGTCCTGTATGTGAGGACTGCCTTTCCCTTCATTCCTGTTTTGAAACCATGATCTTGTTTAGCCCTTAGTAAGAAGTCATGTAGATTTTTTGAAAGAGGAACAGTGTAAAACGGATTTCTTCTCTTTTATTAGCAAGAGGGCTTGTAGTTTCCTGTATTTGAGGATTGCTATTACCCACATTCAAGCCTTGAATCCCTGATACTTCTTGAGCCGTCAGCAAGATGCCCTGTAGATTTTCAGGACTGAGGACTCGTATAAACCAGATTCCTTACTTTTAGCAACAGCCATGCAGTTACCTGTATATGAGTACTCCTGTTCACAGATACATGTGTCGAAAGCTTGATTCTTGTTTAGATCTTAGGAAAACGCCCTATACTTTTTTGGAGATTGAGAAAACATGTCACCCACATTCCTTATACTTTCGTAGGAAATATCAGTGCATTTCCCTGTATATGAGGATTTCATTTCCCTGGTTTATGCTTCAAAAACCCAAATTCGTGTTTAGCCCTTAGCAAGAAACCCTGAAGTTTTATTGGGATGGAGGACACATGTATACCAGATTCCTTGTGCTCCCTCAGCAATACACAGTGCAGTTTCCTGTATATGAGGACTCCCATTATCCAGATTCCTACACCCAAAACCTGAATGGTGGTTATCTCTTAGCAAGACAGTGTGTAGGTTTTTGGGATGGAGACCTCGTGTAACCAAGATTCCTTATTCTTCCGTAGCAACAGGTCATGTAGTGTTCTGTATATGAGGACTCCCATTACTGAAATTTCTGCTTCATTCTCAGCAAGACGTCAAGATATTTCCTGGTGACCTAGAATTTCAGTTGCTTGGATATCAAGAAAACACTCCCATAAGGTTCTTGAGGATTTGAAACCCTAGTTTCCTGGTCCCTATTCAAAAGACACACTAAAAATGTGGCGACACAGAAGCCCAGATTGCTGATTAAACCATATCAAGAGACTTTGTAGATTTAGGCGATAGAAACTCCAAGAACCGGATTCCCTTTTCGCTCTCAGCAAGGTGCCCTGAATTTCCCTGTCCATGTGGATTCCAAACCTCTGTGTACAAAAATGCAGATGCCCAGATATTTCCTAGGGACTTGGAATCCATGGATCCTGGTTACATTTTAATAATACGTACTACATATTTGGCAACTGCAAAATCCTCGGCCCCTCTACAAATAAAGTACAAACGGAAATTTAAGGATTACCAAGTTCATCTTAAGACCAAAGTTACATACAAATACGGCAATATGATACTTTTTTTCAGGTAGTCTGGCCAGAATTGTCCCTAGAAACTTAAGGGATTTGTACTACCACATACCAGAATACAACTCTCAAGAGGACCAGAATGTTGTTGGAGTCCTGAAATGACTGATTCATAATACCCACAAGCCAAATATCTCTGAAACATGAGACGAGCTCGAAACCTTGATTCTTGTTTATACCGCAGCAAGACTCCCTGAGAATTTTTCGGATTCTGGACTTGTGTATCACAGCTTCCTTATTCTTCTTTACCCAGGGGCCGTGTAATGTTCTGTATATGAGGACTCCCTTTCCCCAGAATCCTGTTTGGAAACCCTGATTCTTGTTTTGCCATTAGCAAGATGTCATGTAGATATTGGGATGGAAGAACCGTGTAGAAGAAGTTTCTTAGTTCTCCTTAGCTAGAGATAATATAGGTTCTGCATATGAGCACTGCTATTACCTATGATCCAGTTTCTAAACCCTGATTCTTGTTTAGACCACAGCACACGGCCTGTTAATTTTAAGGACTGTGGACTGCTAGAACTCCGATTCTTTTTCTTCCTTGGCAAGGGGCTGTGTATTTTCCTGTATATTAAGAATCTCATTAGATACATCCTGCTTCCAAACGCTGATTCTTTTAGAACTTTCCAAGATGCTCTGTAGATTTTTGGGATTAAGGACTCGTGTAACTCGGATTCCTTCTTGTTTTATAGCAATAAGTCAAGTAGTTGCCTGTAAATAAGGTCTCTTTTTCCAGATTCATGCCCTAAAACACCATGATTCGTGTTTAGCCCATAGCAAGATGACTTTAAGGTTTTTTGGGATTGAGGTCCCGAAAAACGCAGATTTCTTATTCTTACTTAGCAATAGGCAGTGAAGTTTCCTTTATGTGAGGACTCCCATTACCCAGATTCCTACTTCAATAACCTGATTCGTGATTACCTCTTAGGAAGACGGCCTGTAGTTTATGGGATTGAGGACTCATATAAGGATGATTGCTTATACTTCCTTAGCAATATGACGTGTTGTTTCCTGTATATGACGACCTCATTTACCCAGCTTCCTGCTTCACTGTGCAGGATGATGAGACAGTTCCTGGTGACAGAGAATTCCAGTTTTCTGGATATCAAGAGAAAGACGTCCATAATGTTCTTTGGGAACTGGAATCCAAGATTCCTGGTTCCCCTTCACATGACCTCCCCAAAATGTGGAATATTCCAAACCCAAAACATCAATTCCTACGTGCCCACCACAAGAGTTTTCTGTACTTTGAGGTCACCTGAATGGAGGAATTTTTTACCAATATACCTTTTCATTCTGGGGAATATGATTATGGTCGTAGATGGTCCCAGGGAACAAAAGGATTTCTGAGGCCAAATCCTTGATTACAACTAACAAGAGGACCAGAAATATCCTGAGCATCTGTAATGACAGATTTAGCGTATCCATGGAGCAAGTAGCTATGAAAATGTAGGGACCCAGAAGCCCAGATGTCTAATTATACCTTATCAAGGGGACCGGTAAATTCCGGAAAATGAGAACACCTAGAACCGGATTTGCTTTTAATTCTCAGTAAGATGCCCTGATTTTTCCTGTCGATTTGGATTCCAAATTCAGTATATCCAAAGACAGATGCCCAGAATTTTCCTAGGTTCGTGGATTCCATGATTCTTGGTTACCATTAAAAGTATGTAGTAAACATTTGGCAAGTGCAAAACCCTTCTCTCTTCTCAAAAAAAAAGAGACACGGAAGCGGAAGGATTGCAGGGTACACCTTAAGACCAGAGTTACATCCAATTATGGCAAGAAGATTCTTTTTGTCCTGATATCTGGCCTTAGTTATTCGGAGGAACCTAAGGAACTTGGAGTGCCCAATACCATTTACAACTTTTAAGAGGACCAGAATGTTGCTGGAGTACTGAAATGACCGATTCATAATATCTGAATGCTAAATTGCACTGAAACATTTGGGGAGCTCAAAGATCTGTTTCTTCTTTGTCCCATAGCAGACAACCTGGGAATTCTTTGGATTGAGTGCACGTACAACAATGATTCTTTATTCATACTTAGTTGGAGGCCATGTAGTGTCCTGTATGTGAGGACTCTCTTTCCCTTGATTCCTGTTTCGAAATCCTGATTCTTGTTTAGCCCTGAGTAAGAAGTCATGTAGACTTTTTGATAGAGAAACCATGAAAACATATTTCTTCTCTTTTATTAGCAAGAGGCCATGTAGTTTCCTGTATATGAAGATTACTATTACCCACATTCATGCCTCGAATCCCTGATTCTTTAGCCATCAGCAAGATGCCCTGTAGATTTTCAGGATTGAGTAATCGTATAACCCAGATTCCTTATTTTTAGCAACAGCCGTGCAGTTACCTGTATACTAGTACTCCTGTTCAAAGATACATGCGTCGAAAGCTTGATTCAAGTTTATATCTTAGGAAGACGCCGTATATTTTTTGGAGTTTAAGAAAATATGTCACCCACATTCCTTATTCTTTCTTATTAAAAGTCAGTGCATTTGCCTGTATATGAGGATTTCATTTCCCTAGTTTATGCTTCAAAAACCCAAATTCGTGTTTAGCCCTTAGCAAGAATCCATGAAGTTTTATTGGGATGGAGGACACAGGTAAACAAGATTCCTTATTCTCCTTTAGCAATAGCCAGTGCAATTTCCTGTATTTTAGGACTCCCATTATCCAGATTACTACTCCCAAAAACTGAATGGTTGTTATCTCTTAGCAAGACTGTCTGTAGGTTTTTGGGATGGAAGCCTCGTGTAACCAAAAATCGTTATACTTCCGTAGCAACAGGCCGTGTAGTGTTCTCTATATGAGGACTCCCATTACTGAAATTCCTGCTTCATTCTCAGCAAGACACCAAGATATTTCCTGGTGACCTGGAATTCCAGTTGCTTAGATATCAGGAGAAAGACTCCCATAAAGTTCTTGAGGAATTGGATCCCAAGATTCCTGGTCCCTTTTCAAAAGACACACTAAAAATATGGCGACATAGAAGCCCAGATTGCTGATTAAACCTTATCAAGAGACTTTGTAAATCTAGGCGATTGAGAACTCCAATAACCGGATTCCCTTTCCGTTCTCAGCAAGATGCCCTGAATTTCCCTATCCATGTGGATTCCAAAACTCTGTGTACAAAAATGCAGATGCCCAGATGTTTCATAGGGACGTGGAATCCATGGATCCTGGTTACATTTTAATAATTCGTACTAAGCCGGGCTCGGTGGCTCAGCCTTTAATCCCACACCTTTGGGAGACTGAGGTGAGTGGATTGCCTGAGCCCGCGGGTTCGAGATCCGCCTGGGCAGCGAGACCTCATCTCTACAATAAACCAAAAAATCAGCCGGTCGTGGTAGCACATGCCTGTAATTCCAGCTACTTGGAAGGCTGAGGCGGAAGGATCGCCGGAGCCCAGCAGCTCGAGGCTGAGGTGACTCAAAGCGGCCACTGCAATCCAGTTGGGGCGACAGAGTGAGACTCCAACTCAAAAAAAAAACAAACAATAATTCGTATTAAATATTTGGCCACTGCAAAACCCTCAGTCCCTCTACAAATAATGTACAAACTGAAATTTAAGGATTATCAAGTTCATGATAAGACCAAAGTTACATCCAAGTACAGCAAGATGATACTTTTTTTCCGGGAAAATGGCCTTAAGAGTCCCGAGGAGCTTAAGGGACTTGTACTACCAGACACCCTATTACAACTGTCAAGAGGACCAGAATGTTCCTCGAGTCATGAAATGATTGATTCTTAATACCCACAAGCCAAATTTCTCCGAAACATGAGACGAGCTTGAAGACTTGATTCATGTTTATACCGCAAGTCACCCTGAGAATTTTTTGGATTGTGGACGAGTGTATAAGAGATTCCTTATTCTTCTTTAATGAGGGGCTGTGTAATGTCCTGTATATGAGGACTCCCATTCCCCGTAATCCTGTTTGGAAACCCTGATTCTTGTTTTGCCATTTTCAAGATGTCATGTAGATATTTTGATAGAGGAACCATGTAAAAGATGTCTCTTAGTTCTCCTTAGCTAGAGATCATGTAGATTCTGCATATGAGGACTGCTATTACCTATGTTCCAACTTCTAAACCCTGATTCTTGTTTATCCCACAGCAGATGGTCTGTTGATTTTAAGGACTGAGGACAGCCATAACCCTGATTTTTTTGTTCCTTGGCAAGGGGCTATGTATTTTCCAGTATATTAGGACTCTCATTAGATAAATCCTGTTTCTAAACTCTGATACATTTTAGAACTTTCCAAGATGCTCTGTACATTTTTGGGATTGAGGACTCCTGTAACCCAGATTCCTTATTCTTTCTTAGCAAAAGGTCATGTAGTTGCCTGTAAATAATTACGCCATTTTCCAGATTCATTCTCGAAAACACCATGATTCGTGTTCAGCCCATAGCAAGATGACCTTAAGCTTTTTTGGGATTGAGGACCTGAGTAACGCAAATTGCTTATTCTTATTTAGCAATAGGCAGTGAAGTTTCCTGTATGTGAGGACTCACATTACCCAGATTCCTACTTCAAAAACCTGATTCGTCATTACGTCTTAGGAAGACGGCCTGTACTTTTTGGGATTGAGGACTCATATAAGGAAGATTCCTGATACTTCCTTAGCAATATGACGTGTAGTTTCCTGTATATGATGACTTTCATTACCCAGCTTCCTGCTTCATTCTGCAGGATGCCGAGACAGTTCCTGGTTAATGAGAATTCCAGTTTTTTGGATATCCAGAGAAAGACGTCTATAATGTTCTTTGGGAACTGGAATCCAAGATTCCTGGTTCCCCTTCACAAGACCTCCCCAAAATGTGGAATATTCCAAACGCAAAATCCCAATTCCTACCTGCCCTCCACAAGAATTTTCTGTACTTTGAGGTCACCTGAATCGAGGAATTTTGTATAAATATAGCTTTTGATTCCGGGTAATATGATTATGGTCGTAGATAGTCCCAGGAAAAAAAAGGATTTCTAGGGCCATATACATGATTATAACTAACAAGGGGACCAGAAAGATCCTGAGCATCTGTAATGACAGATTTAGCGTATCCAAGGAGCAAGTAGCACTGAAAATGTAGGGACCCAGAATTCCAGATTGCTGATTAAACCTTATCAAGAGGCCCTGTAGTTTCCAGAAAATAAGAACTCCTAGAACGGGATTTCCTTTTGTTCTCAGTTAGGTGCCCTGATTTTTCCTGTCAATTTCGATTCCAAATTCAGTATATCAAAAGACATATGCACAGAAGTATCCTAGGTTCGTGCATTCCATGATTCCTCGTTACCGTTAAAAGTACTTAGTAAACATTTGGCAAGTGCAAAACATTTGTCCCGTCTCAAAATAAAAAGAGACACGGAAAGGGAAGTATTAAAGGGTTCACCTTAAGATCAAGTTACATCCTAATATGGCACGTAGATTCTTTTTGTCCTGGAATCTGCCGTTAGTTGTTCTGAAGAACCTAACGGAGTTGGAGTGCCCAATACCCTTTTCAACTTTTAAGAGGACCAGAATGTTGCTGGAGTCCTGAAATGACCGATTCATAATATCCGAATGCTAAATTGCTCTGAAACATTTGGGGAGCTCTAAGATCTGTTTTTTGTTTGTCCCATAGCAGACAACCTGGGAATTTTTTGGATTGAGTCTGCGTACAACAATGATTCTTTATTCGTACATAGTTGGAGGCCATGTAGTGTCCTGTATGTGAGGACTCTTTCCCTTGACTCCTGTTTCGAAACCCTGATTCTTGTTTAGCCCTTAGTAAGAAGTCATTTAGATTTTTTGATAGAGGAACCGTGGGAAACAGATTTCTTCCTTTTATTAGCAAGAGGCCATGTAGTTTCGTGTATATGAGGATTGCTATTACCAATATTCATGCCTCGAATCCTGATCTTCTTTAGCCATCAGCAAGATGCCCTGTATGTTTTCAGGACTGAGGCCTCGTATAACCCGGATTCCTTATTTTTATTAACAGCCGGGCAGTTACCTGTATATGAGTACTCCTGTACACAGATACATGCGTTGAAAGCTTGATTCTTGTTTAGATCTCAGAATGACGCCTTATACATTTTTGTAGATTGAGAAAGCATGTCACCCACTTTCCTTATTCTTTCGTAGGAAATGTCATTGCATTTGCCTGTATATGAGGATTTTATTTCCCTAGTTTATGCTTCAAAAAACCAAATTCGTGTTTAGCCCTTAGCAAGAAACCCTATAGATTTATTGGGATGGAGAACACTTGTAAACTAGATTCCTTATTCTCCTTTAGCAATACACAGTGCAGTTTCCTGTATGTGAGGACTCCTTTCCAGATTCCTACTCCCAAAACCTGAATGGTGGCTATCTCTTAGCAAGACGGTCTGTAGGTTCTTGGGATGGAGGCCTCGTGTAACCAAGATTCCTTATACTTCCATAGCAACAGGTCGTGTAGTGTTCTGTATATGAGGACTCCCATTACTGAAATTCCTGTTTCATTCCTGTTTCACCTGAATCGAGGGATTTTGTGCCAATATGCCTTTTGATTCTGGGGAACATGATTTTGGTCATAGATTT